>NW_020950792.1:17584963-17624432 GCF_900497805.2 Vombatus ursinus
GAGAGAGAGAGAGAGAGAGAGAGAGAGAGAGAGAGAGAGAGAGAGATGAAAAAGTGCCTGCTTTCCTTTGAAAAGGCCCTTTGCAGGGCAGAGCCAAGATGGCAGAGTAAAAGCAGTGACTTACCTGAGCTCTCCCCCAAACCACTCCAAATACCTGTAAAAAATGGCTCTAAACAAATTCTATAAAAGTAGAACCCAGAAAAAGACAGAGTGAAACAAATTTCTAGCCCAAGACAACCTGGATGGTTAATCAGAAAGGTTTATCAGGTGGGCAGAGACAGGAACTCAGTTCAGCATGGGCGTGCAGGCTACAGTGAACCTGGAACAGGCCTCAGAGTACTGAATCACAGGCAGCTGTGGCAACTTCCAGTCTTCTCAACCCTTGAACACCAAAGACAATTTAGAAGGTCAGTAGGAAAAGTCTGTTTCTGCAGTGGTAAGACAGAAGCATGGTGGGGTCCCAGCCCCAGTCTGCAAACATGGTCCTGGGGTGGTGACTGCCTCCAGAGCTTCCAGGCCAACAGACTGAGGGGTGATCAGGTGACTAATCAAGAGACTGCAGGCATCTCTTTGCTGGTGCAGGATTTTCTTTCTTTGCCCATGCTTGGATCTGGGTGACAGATCTGGGTGGTGGTCCTGGGGTGAGGAGGAGTGCTGGCATGATGGAGCTTGTAGTGGCTATGGAGAGTAAATCCTCCTTACAATTCCAAGACAGAAAAGAGTGCTTGTGGTCACTCATAGATCAGAGCATAGGGCAGGAAAGGAGTAAACACCTTACCCTTGATCATAGCACCTTAGAAGAACTGAAAATTTACAGGTCCCTAGAAGTATCTCTGAGAACAGCTGCAAAAAACCCCCAAAGCTTGGGACAGCACATTCTCCACACTGAAAGCAGACCCCTACCTTAACAAAGAGTTTATAACTCAAGTAATTGGCTGGGATCATGAGCAAGCAGCACAAGAAGAGTCAGACCATAGAATTTTACTTTGGTGACAAAGAAGATCAAAACACACAACCAGAGAAGAAGTAGAAGAAAAATTGAGAGTGATACAAGAAAATCATGAAAAACAAGCCAACAGCTTGCTAAAGGAGACCCCAAAAAATACTGAAGGAAATAACACCTTAAAAAATAGCATAATGCAAATGGCAAAAGAGGTCCAAAAAGCCAATGAGGAGAAGAATGCCTTAAAAATCAAAATTGGCCAAATGGAAAAGGAAGTCCAAAAGCTTACTGAAGAAAATACTCCTTTAAAAATTGGAATAGAGCAATTGGAACCTAGTGACTTTATGAGAAATCAAGACACTATAAAACAAATCCAAAAGAATGAAAAAAAAATAGAAAAGAATGTGAAATATCTCATTGGAAAAACAACTGATGTGGAAAATAAATAAAGGAGAGAGAATTTAAAGATTATTGAACTATCTGAAAGCCATGATCAAAAAAAGAGCCTAGACATCTTCTTTCAAGAAACTATCAAGCTGAACTGCCCTGATGGTTTAGAATCAGAGCGCAGAATAGAAATGGAAAGAATCCACCAATCTCCTCCTAAAAGAGATCCCCAATAGAAAACTCCTAGGAATATTGTAACCAAATTCCAGAGTTCCCAGGTCAAGGAGAAAATATTGCAAGCAGCCAGAAAAAAAAAATTCAAGTATTGTGGAAACACAATCATGATAACACAAGATTTAGCAGCTTCTACATTAAGGGACCGTAGGGTGTGGAATATAATGTTCTGGAGGGCAATGGAGACAGGATTACAACCAAGAATCACCTACCCAGCAAAACTGAGTATAATCCTTCAGGGGGAAAAATGGTCATTCAGTGAAATAGAGGACTTTTAAACATTCTTGAAGAAAAGACCAGAGCTGAATAGAAAATTTGACTTTCAAATACAAGATTCAAGTGAAACATGAAGAGGTAAACAGAAAAGAGAAATCATAAGAGACTTATTAAGATTGAACTTTACATTCCTACATGGAAAGATGATATTTATAACTCATGAGACCTTTGTCAGTATTAGGGTAGATGAATGGAAAAAAATTTGTGTATGTATATAGATATAGATATAGAGATAGAGATGATATAGATATCCATGATATAGATATAGATATAGAGAGATAGATAGATAGATAGATAGATAGATAGATAGATAGATAGATAGATAGATAGAGGGCACAGGGTGAGTTGAAGATGAAGGGGTCATATCTGGAGAATAAAATTAAGGGGTGAGAGAGGATTATACTGGGAGAAGTAGAAAGGGAGAGGTAGAATGGGGTAAATTATCTCACAAAAAAAAAAAAAAAACAGAAAAGAAAAGGCTCTTACCATGGAGGGGAAACAGGGGAAGGGGAGAGGGTATGAGTGAATCTTATTCTCATTGGATTTGTTTTAAGGAGGGAATAACATACACACTCAACTGTGTATGGAAATCTGTCTTACCCTACAGGAAAATAGGGGGGGAAGGGGACAAGAGTGCAAGGGAATGATAGAGAGAGCAGCAGATTGGGAAAGGGGGTAATCAGAAGCAAACACTTCTGAGGAGGGACAGGGTCAAAAGAAAGAATAGAATAAATGGGGAGGGGTGGGATAGGATTAAGAGAAATAAAGTTAGTTTTTCACAACATGACTAATATGGAAATATTTTGCATAACTGCACATGTATATCCTATATTGAGTTGCTTGCCTTTTCAGTGAGGGTGGGTGGAGAGGGAGGAAGGGAGAAAAATTGGAATCCAAAGTTTTAAAAACACATGTTTAAAAAAAACATTTTCACATGCCACTGGGAAATAAGAAATATAGGAAATGGGATACAGAAATCTATCCTGCCCTACAGGAAAGTAGAAGGGGAAGGGTATAAGAGAAGTGGGGGAGTGATAGAAGGGAGGGCAGACTAGGGGATGGGATATTCAGAATGCATGCCATCTTGGGATGGAGGGAGGGGTGAGATGAGGTGAAAATTTGAACTCAAAATTTTGTGGAAATAAATGCTGAAAACTAAAAATAAATAAATGAAAAAAAGAAAAGAAAAAAAACTATGATTAAACTAAAAGACAAAATTTTAAAGCTATCTAGTCTTATACATCTGTTTTTTTCTTTTTAAACATAAATTTTATGTAATATGTAAAATTCTCACATGCTCACACAATATTCTTTAGATGTTATTTAGAAATGTTTGTATATCAACTATACTTATTTTTTGCAATTTACTGGTCAATTATTTAGCATAGATTATGTGATTCATCAGCAATCACAGCCCTTTCTATGCTGTGGTGAAGCTGAAACTATTCCTAAAATATGATTTTATACATTTTTTTGTATTTATCCTCCATTATCTGCCCTTATTTCCATAATCTATTTGTGTGTGTACGTGCGTGTGCATGCACATGTGTGCTAATGAGTTGTTCAAGTAGCTCCCCATGAGGCACATACCACATTAATCTTTTCAGATAGCTGTTTCTGATTTTTCTTCGTTGGAATAATTTCATTAGAATTTCACTCAGTACTGAATTCAATTCAATTGTACAAATATTTGCAGTCACTCATCTTTGTTAGAGTTATCTTGTAAAAATGTATTTCTTTGAATCCAAACTGTCACTAAATCCTTTGAAATTTCATTGAAATTTGTGGTGCACATGAAGCTATCCTTGACTTTCCTGTCCTCTATCACAAAGTCACTGATAGAGTGGTCACTGGCCCTTAATGTCCCTATCATCTCTTTTTGAGCAAAGATTTATTTCAAGTTGGACAAGTTCTGAAAAGCAGTTCCTTTTATGGCTTTCTCCATTTTAAATTACTATAAAAGCAAACAAAAAGTTAATACCCATTCTCTTTTTGGCAGAGAGAACTCCAGAAAGTACCAAAATTATCGAAATCCTTCTTCACTACTGGCCTATTTCCAGAACTTCTTAAATTTCTCCTTTCAAAGGTTTCTTTTTTATATGTACACAATAAGTAGCAAACATAAATGATAGAGTACAGAACTTAGGAAGCTCTGGGTTTGAATCCTCAGTCACTTACTAGGTATGTCTGCCTAGGCAAGATATTTATTTTCTTGGGGCCTCATTTCCTCATCTTAAAATGAACGGGTTGAGCTCAATACCTTCTAAAGTCCCTTCAAGTTCCAAAAGTAAGATGGTATTTTTTCTTCACTAATTTTTAGTTAAATGTTCTTAATTAGGTCCCTGGATATCATTGAATGTCTGAGTGTGTGTGTGTATGTATGTGCAAAAATATGTGCAGATTATGTATCTATATGTATGTGTGTTTATACATATATATACATAGATATGTGTGTGTGTGTGTATATATACACTATATATGTATTTATATATGTACAAACACATATACATACATACTCTGCATACATTTCTATTTGAACATCTATCTCTTTATCTATCAGTGTTCTACATTGAACCTATTCTCATCTATATTTCTTTTCATGAATATAAAAGTACACTTTCTTCCTGACCCTCAATTTCATGCTGAGTCTTTTGCTATGAAATACTGGGACTCCAGGCAAATGCACTATCCTTTTTTAGATACATTCTAGTCTCAGAGAACAGCCAATTTCTTCTAACCTTTAAAACATAATTCAGATACCCAAATCACTTTCTACAGATGTTCATATCTGAATTATACCTTTCTTTTGTCAAGTCCTTACCTTCTGGTAGTATGACTAATGAAAATATTATTACTATCCTAATGGTCTTTAATTTCTTTTCCTGGATTTCATATTTTTTTTGGTCAATGCTTCCTAGGTTTCTTTGGTTGGTATCATGTGTTTCCACATCAATTTCAAGGAAAGATGAGTGGTTTGTTTGAGAAGTCTCAGAAGACTTGCATCCTGGATATAGGTTCCAGGGGGGAAAAAAAGTATAAATCTCAAATGTTTATGTCAGCCTGAAAAATAGCTACCTAAGTGCTCTTTAGCTTAGAGTTACCATCACTACTTGTTTCTATTTTTTCTGACCATTACTGCATGATATTTCTACTCATGACAACTAGAGATCTACATTATCATTCCTCATGAGTCTGGTTTCTCTCAAAATAGTAGAGAAGTGACAGTCCTTTTAAGTAGGTCTCAGTGTTCAATAACTTTATTTTTTTAATGTATATCTGTGTTAGATTTTCTCATTCTACAACCTCCCATAACAGGTTTGGTTTTGATGTTTCAGTAATATTTTCTTCATTTTTTCTATCATCTTTTTTTTCATTTTTTTCAAAGAAGTTTTCATATTTATTGACAACCTGAGGAAAAGGGATTTGTGCCCTTGCCTTCACCATCCATCAAGTTAAGTCATGCCAGGCATTTTTTGGGGACAAGTTTTATAGACTGGTGGATGAAATTAATATTATAACTATTGTTTAAAAATATTTTGGTGAAGCATTTAATGAAATCTTTCTTGATAATGCTAAGATGGTAACAGGCTTCACAATGATTTACACATTGTAAAGGACTAGGGAGATAGTAGGTAAATGAATAATTTTTCATATGGTACTGTGGCCAAGTCTGATCACATATGGAATATGTGTCTTTTCTGGGTGCCACATAATATAAACAACATTGATAAGCTGGAGAGTGTCCAGAGAAGGGTGATGAGGATGCTGAAAGAATTGTAGATCACAATATATAAGGATCAGTTGGAAATAAATAAGAGATGCTTATCTTGGAGGAGAGAAAACAATGAACATGTCTACAAGTATTTGAAAGATTGCCATGTGGAGAAAAAAATTGTGTTCAGATGGCCAAAGAGGCCCCTTCCAAATACGTGATTCTATAATTAATTTAAGAATGAGGCAAATGTACACTTGGTACCTGCATAGTTTTACTAGGTACTAGAAGGCACACATCATTATGTTCCCACTGTAGATTAATAAAACTTTGCCTCTGCTTTACATATTAACTAGAAGTAAGATTCTTACTTCTTTGATCATCTTTTGGTAGTTCTAGTATTAAAATCATGAAACTCATTAAATTTTTTTCCCTTTTCTTTTTCAACAATTCCTGTTTACTCTGATAGGGTGCTCAATCATTCATAACTCCTGAGAAGCTTTCATTAATCAATTAATTATTTTGCTTATGTGTTTAATAGCCATTCATTATTTGTTTGTTTGTTTATAGTTGGGGGTAAGAGTTGGTTCACTTTTCCTGAAATTATTCTCTTAGCACAGGCCTGCACCACCTGCAGCCCACCAAAGGATTTCAGGCGGCCCACGAAAAATGTAGAGGAAAGCATCCTCTATGTTTTTTGCGTGAGCTGCCTGAAATCCTTTGGCGTGCTTGCAGGCCATAAGCAGCCTGTGGGCTACAGGTGGTGCAGGCCTGTCTTAGCAAAAGGATTACATATTTTTTGAGGGTTTTGAAGTTAGCATTCATTCAACTCCTGACAATGCTTATTTTGATGCTATGTATGAACCTAATTTTTTTTTTTACCAAATATCATTAGTATTACGTATGCATAACCCAAATCTTTCAGACATGAGAATGATAAATGAAAGAATTGGAAAAAGAAATTAGAGGATTGGAAGTAAGACACTAAATGAGAGGTAATAGTTTAACGTAAGAAATATAATAGCTTACCCAAGTAACAGACATAGGACAAATAGAATTTAAAGACTCCATTAGTCTGCATGAGACTATTTGTTGAGTACATGATGGTGTATTTACAGTTGATTATAAAGGCAACTAACAAAGGAATTGAATAAAAAACAGAATTAATTTTAGCAAAATCACAAGTTATAAATTAAATCCATAAAAATCACTAGTGTTTCTGTATATTTCTAGCAAAAACATAATATAGAGATAGAAAGAAAAAATATATACTTAACATTGCTTGGGCAGACTTGGGAGTCTGCCTACTAAGATATACACAAGAGACCTAAACAATTGTAGGACTATTATTTTCTGATCAAGCCAATATAGTAAAAGTTCATCACTAATTACAACAGTTTAGTTATTCAACACCATACCAATCAAACAAGCAAACTCTTAGTATACAGAGCTAAAGAAAAAAATAAAATTTATCTGAAAGAACAAATGGTCACAGGTCTTAAGGGAAATTATGAAAAATGGGTAGGAAGGTGTCTTAGCATTATCAGATTTAAAACTATACTACAAAGCATTAATCATTTGAATGATAAATAATGTTGATGGCTAAAAAATACAAAGATTAATCAATGAAACAAATTCTGTGTACTACATGTGAAAGCAAATAGCTAAGAGCCAAGTGTTATATGAGACAGCTACCGGGCTAAGGACAAAAACTGCTAAGAAATATAGAAAGCAATCTAGTAGTAGTAGGTTTAGGCTAACACCTCCTACCATATACCAAGATAAATCTCAAATGTATATGTGACCTAGATACAAAAGGTCACATTAGAGAAACAAGGAAAAAACAAACAAACTTTCTCATCTATAGATAAAGAAAGAAATTTTTACTGAACTAGGAAAAGGGAAGAACAATAAAGATAAGTTAAACTATTTGAATATACCAAATTAAAAACACCTTGTACAAACCAAAATCATACAGTTAAGATTAGAAGGGAAACATTTAATTAGGGTGAAAAAATTTTGCAGTAAGTTTTTCTGATGGAGTTCTCATTTCCCAGATATATAAGGAACTGATTCAAATTTATAAGAATGAGTCATTCTCTAATTGATAAATGGTCAAATGATAGAAATAACAGTTCTCAAGGAAATAAATCCAAGCTCTCTTAAGCATATTAAAATAATTGTAATATAAAATAATTAATAATAATTAGTAATTAGAGAAATGAAAATTAAAGTAACTCTAAGGTTCCATCTCATACCTATCAGATTAGCAAAATTTATAAAAAAGGAAAGTGACAAATGCAAGTCTATTGGCAAAGAGTAGTATTTATATCCTGTCATTGAGGTTGCAAATTAGTTCAATCATTCTTTTTTATTTTTAGATTTTAACATTCATTTTCATAAGATTTTGAGTTTCAAATTTTCTCCTCATGTCTTCTCTCCCCTCACCCCATCACAGCATGCATTTTGAGTACACATTCCCCCAATCTGTCCTCCCTTCTATCATCTCCTCCTTCTCTTATTCCTTTCCCTTTCTGTTTTCTTGTAAAATAAGGTAGATTTCTATACTTCACTGCCTGCATATTTTATTTCCCAATTGCATATAAAAACAATGTTTAACATTCATTTTTAAAACTTTGAGTTCCAAATTCTCTCCCTTCCTCCCTCCCCACCCACCCTCATTGAGAAGGAAAGCAATTTGATATAGGTTATACATGTGTAGTCATGCAAAACACTTTCATAATAGTCATGTTGTGAAAGACTAACTATATTTCCCTCCATCCTATTCCATCCCCTGTTTATTTTATGCTCTCATTTGACCAAGTCCCTCCTCAAAAGTGTTTGCTTCTGATTACTCCCTCCCACAATCTGCCCTCCTTTCTATCACCTCTCCCTCTCTTATCCCTATGCCCCTTACTTTCCTGTAGGGTAAGATAGATTTCCATTCCCAATTGAGTGTGTACATTATTCCCTCCTTAAAGCCAAATCCTATGACAGTAAAGTTCACTCATTCCCTCCTACCTCCCACTTCCTCCCTTCCACTGTAAGAGCTTTTTCTTGCTTTTTTTATGTGAGATAATTTACCCCATTCTGCCTCTCCCTTCCTCCTTCTCCCAGTACACTCCTCTTTTCCCCTTAATTTTATTTTCTTAGATATCATCCCTCCATATTCAACTCACCCTTTGCCCTCTGTATATATATGTATGTATGTATATTCCCTCCAACTACCCTAATAATGAGAAAGGTCTCATGAGTTATAAATATCATCTTTCCATGTAGGAATGTAAAGTTCAACTTTAATAAGTCCCTTATTATTTCTCTTTCCTGTTTACCTTTTCATGATTCTCTTCAGTCTTGTGTTTGAAAGTCAATTTTTCTATTTGACTCTGGCTTCTCAAGAACATATTAAATTCCTCTATCTCATTGAATCACCATTTTTCCCCTCATAGATTATACTCAGTTTTTCTGGGTAGGTGATTCTTGCTTACAATCCTAGCTCCTTTGCCCTCTGGAATATCATATTCTAAGCCTATGATTCCTTAATGTAGAAACTGCTAAACCTTGTGTTATCCTGTTTGTGTCTCCACTATTTTTAAAATGTTTCTTTCTGGCTGCTTTAATTATTTTATCCTTGACCTGGGAACTCTAGAATTTGGTTGTAATATTCCTGGGAGTTTTTCCTTTTGGGATCTCTTTCAGAAGGTAGAATGTTTCAATTTCTATTTTACCCTCAGGTTCTAGAATATCAGGGCAATTTTCCTTGATAATTTCTTCAAAGATGACATCTAAGCTCTTTTTTTTTATCATGGTTTTCAGGTAGTCTAATGATTTTTAAATTGGACTATTAATTGGACTAAATTATCCCTCTTGGATCTATTTTTTAGGTCAGTTATTTTCCAATGAGATATTTTACATTGTCTTCTATTTTTTTCATTCCTTTGGTTTTGTTTTATAATTTCTTGATTTCTCATATAGTCATTAGCTTCCATTTGCTTCATTCTAATTCGTAAGGAATTATTTTCTTCAGTGAACTTTTGGACTTCTTTTTCCATTTGGCTGATTCTATTTTTTAAGGCATTCTTCTCCTCGTTGGCTTTTTGGATATCTTTTGCCATTTGATCTAGTTTATTTGTTTTTTTTGTTTTTTGTTTTTTTTGGCTAGGCAGTGGGGTTAAGTGACTTGCCTAGGGTCACACAACTAGTAAGTATTATGCATCTAAGGCAGGATTTGAACTCAGGTCCTCCTGAATTCAGGGCCAGTGTTCTGTCCACTTCACCACCTAGGGCAGTGGATATTTTTTAAGGTGTTATTTGCGTCAGTATTTTTGGGGTCTCTTTTAGCAAGCTGTTGACTCATTTTTCATGGTTTTCTTGCATTACTCTCATTTCTCTTCCCAATTTTTCTTCTACTTCTCTTACTTGATTTTCAAAATACTTTTTGAGCTCTTCCATGGCCTAAGACCAATTCATATTTTTTTTTTGGAGGCTTTGGATGTAGGAGTTTTGACTTTGTCATCTTCTTCTTATTACATGTTTAGATTTTCCTTGTCACCAAATTAAGATTCTATAGTCTGTTTTTCCCCCCACTGTTTACTCATCTTCCCAGTCAATTACTTGATTTTAACTCTTTGTTAAAGTAAGCACTGCTTCTAATGGGGAGGGTGTTCTGTCCAAAGTTTCAGGTATTTTGTGCAACTGTTTTCGGAGATACTTTTAGGGACCTATAAGTTTTCAATTCTTTCAAGGTGTTTACTCCTCTCCTGGCCTGAACTCTGGGCTGTGAGTGACCATAATCACTCTTTTCTGCCCTGTAACTGTGAGGAGGGTTTTCTCCCACAAGCTTTGCAATGCCAATACAGGACTGCCACCCCGGACTGCCACTCAAATCCAAGTATTGGCCAAGGAATAGAATCCTGCCTCAGTTCCAGCAAAGAGATCCCTGTAATTTCCTTCTGATCAGTTTGATCCCTTTACTGTCTATGGACTGACAACTCTGGAAGCAGTTGCTGCCAACACCACCATTGCCACCCCCTCCCCACCCGCACTGGGCTGTACTGCACTCCTTTCTCACCAAGGTCCAACAGACCTTTCCCACTGACCATTAAAGTTGTCTTTGGCATTTGTGGGTTGAGAAATCTAGGAACCAGCACTGCTGCCCATGATACAGTCCCCTAAGGCCTGTTCTGGGTTTGTTGGGGTCCGATCTGTGCCAGTGGTTCATGCTGAACTGTACTTTTGCAGTCTGGTAGAACAGAACTTTCCCATCGACCATTCAATTTATCTTGGGTTGGAAATTTATTTTACTGTCTTTTTGTGGGTACTGCTGCTCTAGAATTTGTTTAGAGTCATTTTTTACAGATATTTGGAGGGGTTTGGGGGAGAGCTCAAGAGAGTCCCTGCTTTTACCCTGACATCTTGGCTCTGTCCCTTAGTCCAATAAGTCTTGAAAGTAATTTGGAGATATGGCCAAAAGTTACTAAATTTCTCATGCCTTTTTAAACCAGTGATACTACTACTAGTCATTTATCATAGAGACAAAAGAAAGAGGAAAGTTCCTATATTTAAAAGCATTATGATAATTTATCTGATAAATTAGTTTAAATGTAAGTAATTTATTAAATTTCTATAGCTATATGTTTTGATATTTAATGTTCAGTTGTAAGTAAAACATTTTTAAAAGAAAAGTAAGCAAGTATCATCAAGTGCCAGCATAGTTATATTTGGTTGTTCAGTTGGTTGGTTGTTTTTACTCAAGAACAAGTTATGCCAGACTAATCTTGTTTTGGGGGGTTTTTTTGGTTGTTATTGTTGTTTGTTTTGTTGTTGTTGTTGTTGTTGTTGTTGTTGTTGCTGTTGTTGTTATTTGGACAGGTTCCTACAAGGGTAGATCAAGGAAATTTGCAAAGAGGTCTACCTAGAGTTTACCAAATCATTTGATGTAATACATTGCAGTTTTGTGAACAATATGGAGAGATGTAGACAGAGCTTTCTTAATTTTCCACATTTTTTTTAATCTGTGTCCATAATACATTCACTATAAGACAAGACCATTTGTAGGTATTTTTCACTTATGAGAATCTGGTTAAGTAAATTGTAAAAAACATAACCACTAAAAGACTGTTTTTTGTATGAATACCATTCTCCAGCCCATCAATGGGACAACCTTTCCCAAATCCTGTCATAGTCTTGTTTAATTATTTAACTCTCAGTTCACTTCACTCATGAACTTTCCTGTTTTTTTTCTGCAATTATCTAACCTCAGTAAGATATTATATTTTAATTAATTGAGCCATGGCTCCCATTTTAAGTCATTGCATTCAAATATATAATAATAGTTTCAAGGGATGAAAGTAGTTATGGTGCAGTGGAGATACATTGACCAATTAATTGAAGCAGATCCTACTTACTCTGCTCTACATGGACAGAAACCTTCATTGCATTGTGACAGTGACAAAACTTCTGCCATACAATCAAAATGAAACCCAGGACGTAACCAAAGTCAATGAAGCACAAGTAATTGCAAAAGAACCGTCTAAGTCCTTGCAACCTCTTTTCTTTGTGTGATGTCTGCCTTCACTGAAATGAGGGTGAATTGGCTCAGCATGCCCTCTTTGAAGCTGGTTAGCTCTCTTTGAAACTATTGACTGTAATTCAAATGTTTTTTTCTTTCCTCCTTTTTTTTTAAATGGAGCTTGGACCAAGGAGTAAAGATTTCTTCAGGCATGGTTAGTTGAGTTTCATAAATAAAATCATATGCATTATTTTAATTATATAAGAAAGGAAAGAAGAGAGGCAAGACAAAAGAAACAAAAGAAGCAAAAGAGAAAGTCAAGCAGGAAAGACCTGACTTTAAGAAGCAGAAGTTCAATCTGAGTGAAGTACAAACAGCTCCAGGCCTACTCTGCTGAAAGCCATCCTCAGCCTTAGAAACTTTCATTTCCCAAACACTGGGGTCACATGGCTGAGTAGGAGAAGATTGAAGGACCTTCCACTATTGAGGGATGCCAAACATAGCTGTCCTGACTAGATGAGTCCAGGCTGGCCTGCCACTGCCAGGGAGAAAGAACTAGCACACGCCTGGTGAGTACAGTAGCAGAGGCTACTAGCTAGCTGTGGGCACTTGCAGGAGAGCACAGTCCCTAGTTTCAGTTCTGGGGCAGAGAGGACAGCTATAGTTTACAGTCACCTGAGTGAACACAAGAAATAAGATCATTTGTAGGACAATGTGGCTGGGGCTTCCAGCCATTAGAATTAAAGGGGAAAGCCTGAGGTTGAGCTGCAAGACAAACCCCAGAAAATAACAGTAAGAAGGACCTGAGGTTTGTGGCGTCATTCCCCATATCTCAGGACTAGAACTTAATTACATTAATAACTATTAAAAACAAAATAAATAAATAAAATGAGTAAGCAAAGAAGAAAGAACCCAGTCACAGATAGCTATTATGGGGATAGAGAAAGATAATGGAGTTTAAAAAAGCCACTCCTTTTTAAATGAAAAATGTCAAATGGTCCCAAAAACAAAAGAGTTCTTGGAAAAACTTGAAAAGGACTTTAAAAATCAAAGAAAAGGGAAATGGAGTCAATATGTCAGAATACTGGCAGGGACTCACCTCAGCTCTCCCCAAAACCCCTCCAAATATTTTAAATAATGATACTAAACAAATTCTAGAATGGCAGAATCCACAAAAAGATGAAGTGAAACAATTTCCAGCTCAAGACAACTTAGAAGATCAGCAGGAAAGGTCTGTTACACCAGGGTGAGAGAGGAGCATAATTCAGTGCAAGTTGTGCCAGCACAGACCAGGCCCCAGCAAACCAAGAGGAGGCTTCTCAGGGGGACTGAATCAGTGGCAACAATGGCAGTTTCCAGACATCTCAGCTCACAGATACCAAAGATAACTAGGACAATCAGCAGGAAAGGTCTGTCACACCTGGGTGAGAGTGGAGCAGTATAGGCTGCACCAGCATAGACCAAGAACTAGTAAGCAAAGTCTTGGGAGCACTAAATCAGTAGCAGCAGCAGTTGCTGTTGGATCTTTCAGCCCACAGATGATAAGGGGATCAAACAATTGGTCAAAAGGAGATTGCAGGGATTGCAGGGATCTCTTTGATAGAACTGGAAAAGGACTCTGTTGCTTTGCCCATATGCAGACCTAAATACCTTCAAATACCTTTAAAAAGGTGACTCTGAACAAGTTCTAGAGTGGCAGAATGCACAAAGAGACAGAGTGAGGCAGATTTACAGCCCAAGACAACCTGGAAGTTCAACAGGAAGGGTCTATTGCATCAGGCTGAGACAGGAGAACAGCCTAGCACAGGCTTCACTAGTGTAGCCCTGGTCCCAATAAAGTCAGAGCAGGCCTTGGGGGATTAAATCATTGGCTGCTGTGGTGTCTTCCAGACTTCTCAGCTCACATACACTAGAGACAGCTTAGAAGTTAGTGGGAGGTGACTGTTGGGAATTGAGTGAGAGAAAAGCACTTTTCAATGCTGGACATGCCAATATAGCCCAGGCCCAAGCAAACAAGGTGCAAACTTTGGGAATGACTAAATTGGCAGCAGCAGAGGTGGCAGCAGTAGCAGCAACTGCTCCTGGAGCTATCAGTCCATAGATAGAATGCTTGAAAATCACCTATTTCAGCTTCTAGGAGCCAAGATGGTGAGGTAAGCAGTAAGTTGCTCTCACCCTCCCTTATTGACCTTGAAAAACCCAGAGAATATTGCCCAGGAAAAGTCCTGAAATAGTGGAACCAGAAGAAAGATGAGGTGCAGCAGTCTTTTATATAGGTAGGCTAAGGGGATTAATGTGAAATGTCCCTCTTTCTGTGGCTGAAGATGACTAGTCCAGGATGGGAGGCATCCCAGCAAGCCAGTGGCAAGCTCCACCTCAGCTAACCAGCCAAAGATCCTGAGTCCCAATGTGGTGGGGGAGGCAAGCACCAACATCAGGCATGCACCAGCCACCACCACCAGCTCCAGCTCAGCACTTGGTAAGCTACCAGATGCACAGCCTCCAGCTGCCAACACCTGAGGCCCCAGCACACAAAAACAGTAACCCAGATCTGAGACCTCAAAAGGGAATATGAACTGGTCCCAAGTCCAAAAAAACTTTCTTGGAAGAGTTCAAGAAGGATTTTAAAAGTTAAATAAGAGAGGTACAAGAAAAATTGAACAATTATTTTAAAAATACAATTGACAAAATGGGGAAAAAAAGTACACTGAAGAAAACAACTGCTTAAAAAGTAGAATTAGCCAAATGGAAAATGAGGTATAAAAGCTGAATGAAGAAAACAATTCTTCAAAAATTAGAATTTGGCAAGTGAAAACTAATGACTCTATGAGATGTCAAGAATCAGTCAAACAAAATCAAAAGAATGGAAAAAAAAAAGAAGAAAATGTAAAATGCCTCATTGGAAAAACAACTGACCTGGAAAATAGATGCTAGAGAAATAATTTAAGAATTGTTGGTCTACCAGAAATCCATGTTCAAAAAAAGAGCCTAGACAGTATGTTTCAAGAAATCAACAAGGAAAACTTCCTTGTGGTCCTAGTACCAGAGGATAAAATAGTTATCAAAAGAATTCACCAATCATCTCCTAATAGAGGTCTCAAATTGAAAATTACAAGGAATATTGTAGCCAAATTCCAGAACTATCAGGTTAAAGAGAAAATATTGCAAACAGCCATAAAAACACAATTCAAATTAAAAGGAACAAAGTTAGGATTACATAGGACTTAGCAGCTTCTGCATAAAGTATCTGAGGGCTCAGAATATGATATTGCAGAAGGCAAAGGAGCTTGGATTACAATCAAGAATCAACCACCCAGCAAAATTGAGCATAATCTTTCTGGGGAAAAGATGGATGTTCAATGAAATAGGGAACTTTCAAATTTTCCTGATGAAAAGACCAGAACTCAATAGAAAATTTGATCTTCCAATACAAGACTTAAGAGAGGCATAAAAAGATAAACAGAAAAGGAAAAAAAAAACAACAACATGTTATTCAATAAAGGCAAACATCCCTACATGGGAAGATGATATAACTCTTGAGAACTATATCTTTATTATAGCATTTAGAAGTAATAGAAGTAACAACTCTGACATACCATATCACACCCATTAAATTGGCCAACATGACAAAACAGGAAAATGATAAATGCTGGAGAAGATATGGGAAAATTGTAACACTAATGCATTGTTGGTGAAGTTATAAAATGATCCAACCATTTTGGAGAGCAATTTGGAACTATGCTTAAAGGGCTATAAAAATGTGCATAGCCTTTGATCCAGCAATAGCACTTCTAGGGCTATATCCCAAAGAGATCATACAAATGGGAAAAGGACCCACATGCACAAAAATATTTATAGCAGCTCTTTTTGTGGTGGCCAAGAATTGGAAATTGAGAGGATGCCCATCAACTGGGAAATGGCTGAACAAGTTGTGGTATATGAATGTGATGAAATGCTATTGTACTAAAAGAAATGATAAACAGGCAGACTTCAGAAAAACCTGGAAAGACCTGTATGGTCTGATGCTGAGTGAAGTGAGCAGAACCAGGAGAACATTTTACACTGTAACAGCCATGTTGTGCAATGATTAATATTGATAGACATAACCCTTCTCAGCAATACAAGGACCTAAGACATCTCCACAGGTCTCATGATGGAAAATGCTATCCACATCCAAAGCAAGAACTATGGAATTTAAATGCAGATCAAAGCATATTATTCATTATTTTTTTCCTTCTGTTGTGTTTGTTTCCTCTTTCTGGTGGTTTCTCCTATTGGTTCTAATTCTTACTTACAACATCACTAATGTGAAAATATGTTTAATAGGAATGCATATGTATAACCTTTATCAGATTGTGCACCATCTTGGGGAGGGAGGTGGGGAGGAAAGGGGGGAAAAATTTAAAACTCAAACCCTTATGGAAGTGATTGTTGATAAATCAAAATAAATTAATTAAAAATAAAAAAGAAGCAATATACATAGATAGAAAGTTGGGGTAAGTTGATTTTGATGTGATGATTAAAAAACCTAAATAAGTGTTGAAAAGATTGTGATGAGAGTAGAGAAAAGGAGGAGGTGGAAAATGGTAAATTACATCACATGAAGAGGTACAAAGACATATTATAGTAGAGGAAAAGAAGGGAGGGAGATAAGTATTGCTTTAACTTTGATTTTGCTTAAAGAGGGAATAACACAGTTAGATATAGAAATCTAACCTGTCCAATAGGCAGTAGGAGGAGAAAGGGGAAATAAAAGGGAGTGGTAGATAAAAGGAATAGTGAAGGAAAAGGGAAAGAAAAGGGAATGGACTGATAGAAGGGAAGGCAGATTGAGAGAGGACACAGTCAAAAACAAAACTCTGCTGAAGAGGAAAAGGGAGAAAGGAGAAAGAAAAGCATAAATGTGTGAGGGTTGAGGAATAGGATGCAGATAAAGACACAGATAGTAATCATAACTCTGAATGTAAATGGGCTGAACTCTTCCATACAATGGAAGTGGATGGAAGAATGGATTAAAAACCATAATCCAACATCATGTTGTTTACAAGAAACACATTTGAAACAGGGGTACACACAGGGTAAAGATAAAAGGCTGGAGTGGAATATATTATAATTCACCTAAAGTAAGAAAAAAATAGCAATACTTATCTCAGACAAAGCAAAAGCAAAAATAGATCTAATTTTAAAAAATCTAATAGATATAACTAAAAAAAAAAATAAGAAGGAGTTTCCTTCTTGCTCAAAGGCACCATAGACAATGAAGTAATATCACCACTAAACATATATGCACCAAGTGGTATAACATCTAAATTCTTAGAGGAGAAGTTGAGGGAATTACAGGAGAAAATAGCAAAACTATACTAGTGGGGGACCTCAACCTCCCCTCTCTGAAGTAGATAAATCTGACCACAAAATAAATAAGAAAGAAGTTAAGGAAGTAAATAGAATTTTAGAAAAATTAGATATGGTAGACCTCTGGAGAAAATTGAATGGGGATAGAAAGGAATATAGGTTTTTTCTCAGTGGTAAATGGCACCTATACAAAAATTGACCATAGAGTAGAGCATAAAAACCTCACAATCCAATGCAAAAAAAGCAGAAATATGAAATACATACTTTTCAGATCATGATACAATTAAAATTACATGTAATAAAGGGCCATGGAAAGAAAACTAAAAATTAATTGTAAACTAAATAATCAAATCTTAAAGAATGAGTAGGTCAAACAACAAATCATAGAAATACTCAGTAACTTTACTCAAAAAAATTACAATAATGAGATAACATGCCAAAACTTATGGGTGGCAGTGAAAGTGGTCCTTAGGGTAAGTTTTATATCTCTAAATGTTTCCATGAATAAAACAGAGAAAGAGGAGATCAGTGATTTGGGGATACAACTAAAAAAGGTAGAAAAAGAACAAATTAAAAACCCCAATTAAATACTAACTTAGATATTCTTAAAACCAAAAAAAAGATTAATAATATGGAAAGTAAGAAAACTCTTGAACTAATAAATAAAACAAAGAGATCTTTTTATGAAGAAAAAATAATAAAATAGATAAACCTTTGCTTAATTTGATTAAAAAAAGAAAGAAAAAAAAACAAATTGCCAGTATCAAAAATGAAAAGGGTGAATTCACCACCAATGTAGAGGAAATTAAAACAAAAATTATGAATTATTTTGCCTAAATGAATGCCAATAAATTTGACAATCTTAGTGATCAATATTTACAAAAATATAAATTGACCAGATTAATAAAAGAGGACATAGAATACTTAAATAACACCATTTCAGAAAAAAGAAATTGAACAAGCCATCAATGAACTCCTTAGAGAAAAATCTTCAGGGTCAGATGGAATTACCAGTAAATTCTATCAAACATTTAAAGAACAATTAATTCCAATATGTATAGACTACTTGAGAAAATAGGTAAAGGAGTCTTAGCAAATTCTTTTTATGATATAAATATGCTGCTGATACCTAAACCAGGAAGAGTCAAAACAGAGAAAGAAAATTATAGACCAATTTCCTTAATGAATAGAGATGCAAAAAATTTAAATAAAATATTAGCAAAAAGATTACAACATCTTATCACTAGAATAATACAGTATGACCTGGTAGAATTTATACCAGGAATGCAGGGCTGGTTCAATATTAGGGAAATTGTCAGCATAATTGGCCATATCAACAACAAAACTAACAGAAAACACGTTATCTAAATGGATGCAGGAAAAGCTTTTGATAAAATACAACACCCACTCCTATTAAAAACACCTGAGAACAGAGGAATAAATGGAGTCTTCCTTAAAATGATAAGTAGCATCTACCTAAAACCATCAGCAATCATTGTATGTAATGGGAATAAACTAGAAGCATTTCCAATAAGATCGGGGTGAAACAAAGATGTCTACCATTATTCAATATTTTACTAGAAATGATAGTTATAACAATAAGAAAGAAAAACAAACTGAAGGAATTAGAACTCACAATGAAGAGACAAACTATCACTCTTTGCAGATGATATAATTGTACACTTAGAACATCCTAGAGAATTGAGCAAAAAAAAAAGCTACTTAAAATAATAAACAACTTTGGAAAAGTTGCAGGATATAGAATAAGCCCACATAAATATTGGCATTTCTATATATTACTACTAATAATTGGCATTTCTATATATTACTAACAAAGCACAACATCAAGAAATAGAAAGAGAAATCCCATTTAAAGTTACTGTACACATTATAAAATAATCGCAAGTCTACTTGCCAAAACAAACCCAGGAAGTATATGAACATAATTACAAAACACTTTTCACACAAATAAAATCAAATCTAAATAATTGGGAAAAAATACAGAAGTTACTTATGGGTAGGCCAAGCTAATATAATAAAATATATAATAAAAATGATAATTCTACCTAAATTAATTTACTTATTCAGTGCCATACCAATCAAACTACCAAATAATGATTTTATAGAGCTAAAAAAAAAAAACTAATACCAAAATTAATCTGGAAGAACAACGGTCCAGAATATCAAGGGAATTATTGAAAAGAGATGCTACATAAGGTAGCCTTGCCATACCAGATCTTAAATTGTATTACAAAGCAGCAATCATCAAAACTAGTTGGTATTTGCTAAGAAATAGAGTGGCGGATCAGTGGAATAGGTTAGGTACACACAACACAGTAGTTAATGATCATAGTAATTTCCTGTTTGATAAAATGAAAGATGCCAGCTTCTGGGATAAGGACTCACACTATTTGACAAAAACTGCTGGGAAAACTGGAAAAGAGTATGGCAGAAACTAGGCATAGACCAATGTATTTCACTGTATACCAAAATAAAGTCAAAATGTACACAATTTAGATATAAAGGCTAATACTATAAGCAAACTGGGAGAGCACAGAATAGTTTAACTGTCATATTTATTTAGAATGGAAGAATTTATGACCAAATAAGAGATAGAGAACATTTTGAATTGAAAAATGGATGATTTGGATTACATAAAATTGAAAAGATTTTGCACAAAGCCAATGCAAACAAGATTTGAAGGGAAGTAGAAAGCTGGGAAACAATTTTTATAGCCAGTCCCTCTAATAAAGGTCACATTTCTAAAATATATAGAATTGAGTTAATTTTATAAGAATACAAGTCATTCCCCAGTTGATAAATGGTCAAAGGATATGAATGGGCAGTTTTCAGATGAAGATAATTAAAGCTATCTATAGTCATATGAAAAAAATGCTCTAAATCACTATTGATTAGAGAAATGCAAATCAAAACAACTCTGAGGTACCACATCACACCTATCAGATTGGATAACATGACAAAACAGGAAAATGATAAATGTTGGAGAAGATGTGGGAAAATGGGAACAATAATACATTGTTGGTGGAGTTGTGAACTGATCCAACCATTTTGGAGAGCAATTTGGGGCTATGACCAAAGGGCTTTAAAATTGTGCATACACTTTGACCCAGCAATAGCACTTCTGGGCTCTATCCCAAAGAAATCATAAAAATGGGAAAAGGACCTACATGAACAAAAATATTGATAACAGCTCTTTTTTGTGATGGAAAAGAATTACGAATTCAGGGGATACCCATCAGTTGGAAAGTGGTTGAACAAGTTGTGGCATATGAATATAATGGAATATTATTTTACTATAAGTAATGATGAGCATGCAGACTTCAGGAAAGTCTTGAATGAACTGTTGCTGAGTGAAGTGAGCAGAACCAGGAGAACATTTTACACAGTAACAGCCACAATGTGCAATGACTAATTTCAATAGATTTATCTTTTCTTAGCAATACAAGAATCCAAGACCACTCCAAAGGACCCATGTTGGAAAATGCTGTCCACATCCAGAAAAAGAACTATAGAGTCTGAATGCAGTTTGAAGTATATTATTTGCTCTTTTTTTTTTCTTGTTTTTTTGTTTTTTTCTTTCTTCTTTCTTGTAGTTTCTCCTCTTGGTTCTAATTCTTCTTTACAACATGCCGAAGGTGAATATAGGTTCAATATGAATGTATATGTAGAGCTTATATCAAATTGCACACAGTGTTTGGGTATGGAGAGGAGAGATATGAGGAGAAAATGTGGAACTCAAAATCTTATGGAAGTGAATGTTGAAATAAAAAAATTAATTAATTAATTTAAAAAAAGAAATTATCAAGGAAAACTGCCCTGATATTCTAGAACCAGGAAGTAAAATAGAAATTGAAAGAGTTCATCCATCACCTCCTGAAAGAGATCCTAAAAGGAAAACTCCTAGGAATATCATAGGTAAATTCCAAAGTTCCCAGGTCAAGGAGAAAATATTTCCAGTAACCAGAAACAAACAATTTAAGTATTATGGAACTACAGTCATTATAACACAAGATTTAGCAGCTTCTACAGTAAAGCATCGGAGGGCTTGGAAAATGATATTCTGGAGGGGAAAAGAGCTAGTATTACATCCAAGAATCACCTACCCAACAAAACTGAGTGTAATCTTTCAAGGTTGGGTAAATGGATATTCAATGAAATATAGGACTTCCAAGCATTCTTTATGGATACACCAGAACTGAATAGAAATTTTGACTTTCAAATACAAGATCCTAGAGAAAGATAAAAAGGTAAACAGCAAAGGGAAATCAACAGGGATTTAATAAGGTTAAACTGCTTATATTCCTACATGGGAAGAAGATACTCATAATTCATAAGAACTTTCTCATTATTAGGGCAGTTAGAAAGAGTATACATAGACAGAGGACACAAGTGTGAGTTAATATGAAGGGATGATACCTAAAAATTAAGGGCTGAGAAATGAATGTAATGGGGCAAAGGGAAAAAGAGAGATTAAATGGTGTTAATTATCTTACAAAAAGAGGACAAGAAAAAGCTTTTACATTAGAGGAGAAGATGGAGAAGATAAAGAGGAGTGAGTGAACATTACTTACATCACAATTGACTGAAAAATGGAATAACATACACATTCAATTGGGTATAGAAATCTACCTTCCCCTACAAACAAGGAGTAAAGGAAAAGGATGAGAGAAGGGGGGTGTGATCAAATGGAGGGCAGATTGGGAATGGGGGTAGTCAGAAGCAAAACACTTTGGAGGGTGGACAAGGTAGAAAGAGAGAGAGAGAAAGCGGAATAAAGAAGGGAGGTGAAATAGGATGGAGGGAAAGGCATTTAGCAATAGTAAGTGTGAAAAATAAAATTTGAAGCACGTTTCTCTGATAAAAATCTCATTTGTCAAGCACATGGAGAATTGAGTCAAATTTATAAAAATGAAAGCCATTCCCAAACTGATAAATGACCAAAGATATGAACAGTTTTCAGATGAAATAATCAAAACTATCTATGGCTATTTGAAAAAAAAATCTCTAACTCGCTATTGATTAGAGTAATGCAAATTAAAACAATTTTGAGATATTGCCTCATACCTATTAGATTGGCTAATAAGATAGAAAAGTAAAATGACAAATGTTGGAAGGGATGTGGGAAAAGTGGGACATTAATGCACTGTTGATGGAGTTGTGAACTGATTCAACCATTCTGTAGAACAATTTGGATCTATGCACAAAGGGTTGTAAAATCAGACATATCTTTTGAGCTACCAATACCACTACTAAGACTATATCCCAAAACAGATAAAAATCAAAAAGGAAAAGGACTTATATGTACAAAAAATATTTATAGCAGCTCTTTTCTGGGGGTAAAGAATTGGAAATTGAGGAGATGCCCATCAGTTGGGGAATGGCTGAACAAATTGTGGTATATTATTATGATAGGATACTGTTGTGCTATAAGAAATGATGAGCAGGATACTCTCAAAAAAACTTTGTGAAGACTTACATGAACTAATGAAAAATGTAATGTACTGTAGACAAAGTAACAGCAATATTGTAGGATGATCAGCTGTGAATGACTTAGCTATTCTCAGCAATGACCCAAGACAACTCTGAAGGACTTATGATGAAAAATGTATGCATTCCCAGACAAAGAACAGATAGTGTCTGAGTACACATTGAACCATACTTTTTTTTTTAACTTTATTTTTCTTGAGGCTTTTTTTTTGTCTATGTTTTCTTTCACAACATGACTATTATAGAAATGTTTTTCATGACTACACATGTATAACTTATATCAAATTGCTTGCTTTCTCTTTGGGTAGGGGGGGAGAGAGGAAGGAAGGGAGAGAATTTGGAACTCAAAGTTTTAAAAATGAATGTTAAAAATAAGATACTAAGTAATTTTTTCAAAAATCAAATAAGAGAAATTAAAGAAAAGTTAGAAAAATAATAACAATGTTCATTTAGAAGAACTAAAGTTCAGAAACTTCAAGGAAACCAGAGAAAAAAGATGTAAAGGAAAAAGATTTAGTAGTATCAGACTTTAAACTATATTATGAGGTGAGAATACTTTTGAAGTGTAAAATAGATATTTTTGATCACTTTAAATTAAAATCTTCTTGTATACATAATACCTATGGAGCCAAAATTAGAACAAATGTAGAAAATTGGAGGGGGGATTTCGTGGACAATTTCTCAGATAGGATCTGATTGGTATAGGAAATGGTGAGTTGGTAGATTTATAAAAATAACAAGGAAAGACTTGAACTTATGGGGGAAGATGCTATCTACCTTCAGAAAAACACATGGCAAGTGGAAATAAGCATAGTATGATGTTACATATGTGTGTATGAATGTATATGTGTATGTGTGTGTATATTATAATTATACGTGTGTGTGTGTGTGTGTGTGTGTGTGCTTAACTGTATCTTTCTTTAGCTTGGGTTGGTGGGAGAGAGGGGAAAAATAAAGCTAAGAGTGCACAGCAGAGAACAAAAGAAAAGCTACGAGCAATCAAAGAAAAGCTGGGCAGCTTTGAAAACAATGTGTAGTATTTATTATATAGGCTTTGTTGAATTGGAAATTTCTTGTTTTATATTGAATCCTCTTATGTTCTGCTGTGTACATGACAATTTATTTTTCATTTTTGTATTAAGTTTAAAATAACTAAAAAATTACAAAGAAAAAAATTTAAAAAGTGTCATATTTGTCTTCATGATGCTAAAATCATTTTGGCTTTCTTTTTTAAACAAACAGACTAGTTGACTTAATTCTATGAATCATACTTGGAATGTATCTAATTTATTTAGCCAAAGTGACTGGTTTTTCTTGATTTGGGTATCATCAATAAAGATTAGGGTAATTATTTATCATTTCTTCTTTAACCAAGGCTTAACCTCTAGTCATGGTCAGCCATGCCAATGAAGAAAATCAATCGATTGGTCAATAAGCATTTGTAAAGTGCCTTGTTTGTGTCATGAACTATGCTAGGTGTTGTATATACAATTACAAAAAAATCAAGCAAATTATACTCTCAACAAGCTGGCATTCTATTGAGGGAAGACAACATATTCATATAAGTACAGATAGTTCTTTACAAAAGTAAAGCTTTTTACAGACCTCTAAGTAATGTGATTGTTGTGAATTTTCCCAAGGATGTGGGGAAGGGAGGGAGGAAAGCATGAAGGAGGTGGCACACCCATGGAGGGAGAGGCCAGCACACAGTTCAAGGATAAGTAAGAACCTGGAACAGAGAAGGAGAACAGGAAGAGGAACATGCAGGCCCTGGGCCAGATACTTGGAAGCCTGGCTAGAACTGAGAGGAACAAGAAGTGATCTGTGGAGATACAGACATGTGAGAGCTGAACAGGGACACAAACAGGACAGGAAGGGAGAGCCATGAGGCCAGGGAAGAAATGGTACCTGCAGGTTGGTGGGCAGAGTGGGTCAAAGGTCACAAGCCAAGCCCTGAACAGCCTGTGGAAGTCTCTCCTCTTTGTGTTCTTTGGTTTCACTTGGAGCATGTTTAGGGTATTTTTCTTTTTGGTTGGGAGGGTAGAGTTGGAGGCAGTGAGAGCACCAAGTTGGGAGTATAGTTCTATAGAGTAAAGTTAACATATGTGTTGAGAAAAATTATCATTTTTTTGTTATATTAATAACCAATTTCAGATGTGGGACCCAAAGATTCTTTTTTTTAAAATTTCACTATCAACTAATTATTAGTAATATTAGTAGGCTTTTTCCCCCCCTTATTTACTTCCTCATTCAAAGCTCAGTCCTTGTGAAGGACATGCTGACAATGAGACTTTCTCCTCAATCTTAGGCAGGACTCCATCCAGCTGGGAGAGTTTATTTTTGATTGAGGGGTTAAACTAATCTAACTAGGTGAATTACAGTCCTTTGTTCAACAATTTAAGTGGCCTAGGTGCAGATGGATTGCTTTGTCTAGATAGCTGGAGGCAGCTAAATCTCATCAAGCCAAGTTCTCTTCAGGAGGAGCCAAGACTTTTTGCCCACCTACTCATTAATATGTCCACCTCTCATTAATTATTAACTTATTAGAGTTGATTTTCATCCTCCTAGACACCCCTTTTCCAAAGGTAATTAAACATTCAAAGACTTCCATGTGGGATCTTTTGGTTACTGAGACCAATGATTATCAATTTATTGGTTATAAGCTAGCCTAATTAATAAATTGATTATTAATTATCCAGAAAATTCTCTCATAAATTTTCATTTGTCACAGTGTTTTTTTGAATGTGGATTTCTTTCAGAATTCTTTATATGAAGTCAAATTTGTGAAATGTAAAAAACATAAATAATATAACATATTATTATCATATATAAATAATATTATATGTTGTATAATATATAATAATAAATAACCTTAAATAATACAGAATGAAAAATGTAGTTAATGAGGAAGGACTTAACAGTTGGGGTGGAAGATTCAGAAATACATTTTGTTGAGCTCAATTGTTAGTGAAATGAGGGCCTCCACTAGTCAGAGCAGGTCATATTACATATATGGAATTGTCAAGTACAAAAGCACGGAGACAGGAAATAGAGAGAAATTTGGCTGGATCACAGACTACAGGCTGAATCACAGGACTAAGAATAATATATAATAATGATGGAAATAAAAATGTGGCAAAGTTGGAAAGACTTTTAAAAATTCAGAAGAAGAGTTTATATTTTATCATAGATACAGCAGTTAATTATTGGGGTTTATTGAGAAGGTTTTTACCTGCTCAGATCTACACTTAAGGAGTATGGCTTTGGAAACTCTGTTTAGAATGAATAGAAGTGGTGAGAGACTTGAGATAAGGAGATCAATTAGAAGACCATTTAAATAGTTAATATTTATGGTAGTAACAGTCTGGTCCTAGGCAGGTGCCTTCATGAATAGCAAAAAGGACACGGATGCCAGTGATGTTTTAGAGGTAGAGATGGAATGCTTTGGTAACTAAATGGTTATGGGGGGCATGGAAGGATAAGGCACTTAGTTCTGATTTTCCTAGGAACATGCATCCTTTTCCTTAGCCTGGTCATTTTCTTTATTGTTGTAGATATGTATTCTTTTTCTTCCCTTCTCCTCCTTTCTATTATTGCTCAATAGTACTACCATTGCCTCTGAAAAGCACATATAAATGAATGAACATTTTATTGTTCTCCCACCATTCCCACGATTTCTACAGTAAAGCATTCTTCCCTGCCCCCCACCTTCCAATGTATATCCCTTCCCAGAGTAGAATGTAAGTTACTTGAGCATAGGAAACATCTTGCTTTAGTCTTTGTATCTCGAGTAGTTAGCACAAGACTTAGGCTTAATAAATCTTTATTTTTATTATTATTAATTTGGCTGAATAGATGTGACAATTAAATCCATTGGAAGTTATGAAGACACCAAGAGATAGAATGTACAGAAAGAAAAGGGAAGATGCCCCAGAATAAATACTTAGGGGCAACAGGTGTGTGTGGATATGGCATAAGGGTAATGGTAATATGATATAAGGGACATGGTGAGTGAACATAGGTGAATTAATAAAAAATCATTACCATCCCAGAAAGCACTATTTAATTAATAGCATGTTAATACTTTAAATGCAGACAATATCATTAGATTATAAAATTTTATTATAAAACTAATAACCATTAACAAAAAGTCAATCAAATAAATATTAAAAATCCATTGACAAAATTTCAGCTTAAACACCTAGATTTTAAAAGGCAGAATTTAATAAATGAGAGATTTACCTGCAGGTAAGGAAAATACTTTCACTTTCTGGATCCTTACAGGCCTAGATGAAAGTCTGACACCTTTGGTCTGCCCTCCCACACTTCCTTCATCTCTCTTCTTTCCCTCCTCTTCTTCAAAAATCATGAGCCAAAGTATAAAGAATTTCAGGTATGCTTAGAAGGGAGGATATTTCCCCTTGCTTTTTCATTGTTAATTTATTTTATTACAAAGTTTAATGCCATTTGTAAAATGTTGCCTCTTGTTTTCTTTGTTTATTTGTTCACAGAGATTAAGTTTGCAATTTGAAAAAAAAAATTGCAAGGAAACATATCTCTAATGATCTTTCCAATTCTAAATCTGGTATTATACTCAAATGATCTTATGAAATGATTATTGACTTTTATCTTTTAATAAATCACAAATCTAAGAGATGATGTGTCAATATTTTGATACAGTGCTACTGCAATCATAGTTATTGAGATTATTTTTTTTAAGTTTACATAGAATGATGCCATTTAAACCACAAATGACTGCAGGAGAATTAAAGTAAGATTTTAGAATTTGTTTAGGCTTATATCAAAGTTGCATAGGTGATGAAAAATCTGCCTCTGTCTAAGCCATCTGAATTTACCAATTGAATAAGCCAAAGTGAATGAAGCTCAGCATAGCCTCTTTTATAAATAAAAGAGTCACATGGACCCAGAGTAATGGTAATTTAATACGTAAAGGATTTTTAATTTAATTCCTTGTGAGCACTCCTTCTTACAATAACAGATGCCAAAGGCTTTGTAACCAATAATATTCAAAAGATGCTGTGGACAAAATTTCATTACTGTACTCCCAACTTGGCAATGATTCTTTGTAGTGCTAAGACAGCAGTGCTTGTCTTCAAGCAACAGTTCATCAGTGGGCTCTTAGTGAATAGATTAGGTTCTTGCATTGCCATTAGTTTACACAAAATTTTGATTATGCTGATTTTGTTCAGTACCACATCATATGCCTTTCCATGTTTCCTTTTATGTTTTATATTATTCCCTTTGTACAGCACCATAATATTTGTTTTGTGTTAATATGCCATGGTTTATTACTAATTCTTCAATTGTTGAACATATGGATTGTTTCAATATAATCTTAGTGATAAGGATTAAAAGTGTGATTTCATAGGTATGGAAATTTTCTTTTACCAATTTAGTGTAGCACTTTCTCTGTAGCTTACATTCTTAAAGAACTGCCTAGAGGACTAAGTGGTTAATTGAACTGAACAGGGTCATACAGACAATATTTGTCAGAGATGGCACTTGAGCCCAGGTTTTGTTGTCTGGTTTTTATCCATCATGTATCATTATAAATAAAAGAGCTATGACTATATAGATGTGTGTGTGTGTGTGTGTGTGTGTGTTTGTGTATTCTATATAGGTCTTTTAATTTGTAGCTTTTCCTTTTGAGATGTTTTAAGGATAAAATCTCTGTAATAGAATTACTTTAGTTAAAGCTATTGTCAATTTTGTGACTTATTAGACATAACGATATTGCTCTTCAAGATGTTTTCAAATGTTCACAGTCTTGCCTGCAATGATTTAGAATGCGTTAATTTTTTTAAAATGTCATTCTATTGGGCAAAATGTTGTCTTAAGGCTGCATAGATTTGTATTTCACTAATAATTAGCAGTATTTTAGAATTTGCTCATGTGTATATTTAACAAAATATTTATATTTGTGTGTTTAGTACAAATTGTTGATTCACATCCTGTGACCATGTCTTTACTGGGGAATGTACATTTTGGTCTTATAAATGTATAAACTATTTTGTTTTCTTTTACATCTTCTTCTAAGGATGTGAAGAAATTGTTTTTCTTCATTTCATAAACTTAGTTACACATAATTAGGTGTATAGATCTTTAAGATGGATAAATTCTTATTTGGTATTTACTCATTTACCATATCATATCTTTCTTTATCTCTTTTAATGCTTTCTGATTTGAATTCAAATTTGTATTAAATCATTAATTCTACTTCCATTTTTTGATTTGCCTTTTCTCCCTATACATCCACCTACACACACACACACACACACACACACACACACACACACCATACTTTGTTTAAATATGTTAAATTTTGAGCCTCTCCTTCTCTGGGTTCTATGTATTCTTTTGGTTTGTTTAGAATAGGCTATTTTTACAAATTTTAGTTGTTTATCTTTAATGTCTTTCTGAAACATGATATTAAAATTATTTTGTTTTCTTAAATTTTTGAGATTGTTGTTTTATCTATATTCCAGGTCTCTTATTTGATGCCAACCATTTTGTGACCATTAAGAATATCTCAGCAATGTTTTGAGCCTGCATTTCCAGTTATTCTGGATTATGTATAATTCAGTTTTCCTAAGTTGTATTTCACTATTTGTTGCTGTTATGGAGTTTTTTTTTAAATTAGATTACCTGTTACATTATTCATTTTTGTAATTCTTTTCATTGTTTCATGAAATTCCTTTGTCTCAATTCTCACCTAATTTTCTCCTGGTTTTCTTTGTTCAGTCTATTATTTCACATGGTCTCTAGTTTTCTTAGAATTACAATTTCTTGTCTATTACATTTACTTTTTGTAATTGAGTTGAAGATGTCTCTCAGAATATATTGTGTTGTTGGATTTTTTTTTCTATCTGTCTTTTTCTATCTATCTGGAGAGAAACAGTCAAGAAGCATTACTAAGTGCTTATTATGTACCTTAAACTGTGCTTTGTACTGGGGATGGAAAGACAAAAATTATGTCATTATTGCCTCCCAGAAGCAGATGTTAGAATAGGGAGCAGCATGGAGCATATGCAAATATAAGTACCAAACACCCACACACACACACACACACACACAGACACACACACACACAGACACACATACACCCAATATAAATATAAGGTGATATGTATAGGGGGTGAGTGGTTAGTAGGATCAGGAAGGCCTTATTGAGAAGGTAATTTAAAAGAATATTAATTTATTTTGAGTGATCACAATCACTTCCATAAGCTTTTGAGTTTTAAATTTTCTCCCCCTCCCTCCTTACCTTACTCCCCAAGATGGTGTACAATTTGATATAGGTTATACATACACATTCCAATTAAACATATTTTCACATTAGTCATGTTGTAAGGAAGAATTAGAACCAAAAGGAGGAACCACAAGAAAGAGGAAACATAACAAAAAAGAAGAAAAAAAAAGAGCAAATAGTATGCTTAGATCTGCATTCAAACTCCATAGTTCTTTCTTTGGATATGGATAGCATTTTCCATCATGAGACTTTTGGAGATGTCTTAGATCCTTGAATTGCTGAAAAGGGCTAAGTCTATCAAAGTCAGTCTTCACACAATGTGGCTGTTACTGTGTACAACATTCTCCTGGGAGAAGGTAATTTTTAAGCTAAGTTTTGAAGAAAGTGAAATATTCCAAAAGTCGAATGTGGAGGGATATCATTCCAAGAATTGTAGATAACCTGTGAAAAGGCATAGAGAGAGGTGTTAGAATTTCATCTGTAAGATAAAACAAGAAAGTTAGTTTGACTGGTCTGAATGGTGCATACGCCAAAATCAGATGTAATATACATGAACAGATGAAGTAGGTTGTTAAAGACTTTAAATGTCAACTATATGATGCTACATTTTCTTCTTTAGGCAACTGGGAGCTGTTGGAGCCTACTGGAGCAAGAAGTAATATGGTGAAATCAGAGTTTTAGAAATATAGCTTTGAAGATTTGTGGAGGATGGTTTGAAAATAGGAAGATTATTAGAGAAAGACTATTTAGGAGACACGAGTATAGGAAAGAAAAGTGCAGAACTAGAATGGCTGTGGTATAAACTGGGAGTAGATGGAGCTGAGAAATACTATGGAGGTAGAATTGATTAGAGAGGAAGAGTGATTGAATATATTGTGTTGTTCCTGAGAAGTCAAAGGTGACTATAAGGTTGTCAGTGTGAGTAACTGGCAAGATGATGGTGCTTTTTAAAGAAATTGAGAAGTTTGGAAAAATCAAGGGAAAGGAGAGGAATATAATGGGCTCATTGGATATGTTGAGTTTAAAATACATATAGGAAATCCACTTGGATATTATTAACTTGACAGGATGGTAGGGATAAATGAAGCTACTTTTTCAAGGATGAAGAAGACAGGTGTATTTGTAGATTTCAGAGAGGTAGTCAGTAGATAAGGAGGGATTAATGAGATGTGATGAATGAAGGAATAATTTTCTAGAAAAGATGGAAAGGGATATGATCAAGGGGAAAAAATAGAAGTGCTAGCCTTGATAACAAGAAGAATAATCTCTTTCATAGACATTAATAGGAGGAGAAAATGGAAGATGATATAAAGAAATTTTGAAATGTAAGTGTGGACAAGAGGTAACTTGCTGGAGATCCCTATTTTTCAAAGTAAAATAAGAGGCAAGGTGGTTTGCTGAGAGGATAGGAGAAGGATGGTGTGCAAATCTTGAAAGAAGAGGCTTAGAAAAGTTGCTGTGTGTGAAGGGGCAGTCTTATCAGTAATCAATTAGAAAGGAATTAAAGTATTGTTTGGTGGTGAGATTAGATAGCTTAAATTTATAGGCGACTTAAATCAGCGTGACTGTATGTCTTCTTTCAGCACTATACACTAGCATCAAAATAATAGAAATGGCAATATTTTAGTGGATTCATTTTTTTTGTGGTTTCTGCTTCATTAGTGTGTGTGTGTGTGTGTGTGTGTGTTGTGTTTTTGACTCATTCTGGTATCTTTTTTTATTTTTGGTGTGGTGTGTGAGAATCATAGCATCATAGATTTAGAGCTGTAAGGGACCTCTATATAGGAGGAAAATAAGCTCAGAGAAGGTCAAGTGATTTATCCAAGGTCACAAAGGTTTCAGGTGGTAAGCTGTGATTCAAACCAATGCCCTCTGTCTCCTATACCAGCATGCAACACACTGCTTCCAATTTGTGGCTCATTTTTTTTAAACTACATAATCTTGGATGAGTCTTTATTAGAAACAAATTTAATAATGGCTGGTTGATCTTTGTTATTTGTTCTGCATTTCAGAAAGCTATTTTAATGTTAGGGGAAAATGAAGAACAATAAAATAAAAAGCATGAAATAGAGATAGATCAACAATTACATTTAGCTGAAAAGACACATTCTCATAATTAAAGACATGCAGCTTCTCAGATGCATTTTTGTGGACTGGTGACTGCCTTTTTTAATCTTCATGAGATATAATTTAGATTAAGATAATGAAGTTCTTGGAAGTCTGCTCCTTACCTCCAGAAAAAAAAAATGCAGATTCACCTTTGGGCTGCTGGACAACTTCAAGTTGTCAAAATTGGAGAATATGAGACTACATATATATATATACACACATATACATATATGTATGTGTGTATGTATATATATATACATATATATATGTATATATACTACATGGTTGGTCATTTCCCATTAATATTTCCTAGGTCTGCTTATGTTGAGTTGTCAGTCTTGTTTTCCTCATCTGTTAAATAGGAATTATAATATCTACTTCACAACTGTGTTCTGAGAAACAAATAAGGTAACACAGAAAGTGTTTTACAAACTTTAGACATTTTAAAAATGTTAGCTGTTATTATTAGTTATCCATATAAGGAGATACATACACACAACATAACAATATCATCATTATTATATTATGATTATTAGGAAACTAGATTCCAAAAATTATGAGGAAATTGGATTATGATTATGAGGAAAACATGTTAGGCAAAAAATTCAAGCTTCCTTTGACTAGATATGATCTGAACAAAAATATATATTTGCATATATTTCTAGGGGTGTGTATGGATATATATATATGTGTATAATATTGACATACATGTTACAATTAGAATATAAAATGTGCCCTCCATAGGGATAAAAGAGGACATTTTATGTCATAACCATGAAGGGACTTTTTACTTATTTGGAATCATAAGTCTCATATTTCCATGGAAGAGTTTTGGCTCCTTTTGCCTCTACCAGGATTGTTTTGAAATGCAGAGTAGGAAAAGTTTCCAAAACAGTATTTTTTTTTGGGCAAATAGACATAGAAAGCAGTTTCTTTCTAATCCAAATATGAAGAATTCACAATGTCTTTGTATTCTTCTATTGTATAGTAACATTCATCCCAGTGGTACCCAATTTGAGAGTTCCTAAAATGAAATACAAGTCTTTTTCTGTCAGTGGATATGGAGACTCACAAAAAGTAATAGGAATCAAATGGCCTGTTTCTGAAAATCTGATCTTGTTTCAGGGGAGATAACAGGGAGAATACTGACATCTGTGATGAAAGTCTCATGAACAAAGAAACTCACAAGTGTGATTTATGGTAGCTGAGACTGTTATGGTGCCTGTCCTCATTCAGTCACACAACTGAGATTGGAAAGCTGTACTCTTTTTTTTAAAGTTTCTAGAAACAGAAATAAACAATAGAATTGTGTGAAAAAATAAACACAAAACAAAATCATATGGTAGGCATTTTTATTTGAGAGTTGAAAGGAGAAATCATACCTAAAGATCTCAAAAGGGATTAAGGATAACCAAAATACATAAATACAAAAAGAAGAGTTGCTGCAATACAATCACTTCTACTCTTTGTACATATAATTCACAGAGCTTGTTAAATCACATTATCACTAGAATTGTGTGCAAAAATAATCTTCTTTTTTAACTTTAAGACAAATTAGATAAAACACTAAATTATTGTTGCTCTCTGATGGTTAGTGTGGAATCTGAAAAGACAAGCTTGAGGTTGACTGCCTAAGAAATTAACTATAATCATTAAGAAGCATTTGACATGGAAAGGGATGGATTTGAGAGAGAAAAAAATGGACATTTGAAGGACAAAAGTATAAAACAGTCAATGAGTATTGCCTGCCTACTATTTGCAGGCTACTTAATATGTGCTAGGGATACAAAGATGAAAATGAAGCAATCTCTGCACTCAAGGAGCTTTATAGTCACTTAAATTATTTTATTTATGACTGCGAAGTGGGTACATAGACAGAAAAGAGAAAAAAAATATGAGATCACACTCATTTATGAGTTCTGTCAGTATAAATATTATGGTAATCTTCAACAAATATGAAAAATGAAAGGTATTTCATAAGAAAATAATATGAAGAGGAAATTAATATCTATTGTCATCTGCATTTGTAAGAGTCATATTTATGGATAAAATAAGGAAAAGGATTATATTTTCTGATATATATGGACTAGAACAGAAGAACTAATTGGAAGTAAAAATAAAACTCCAATTCCAGAGAAGAATGTACATGTCTAACATATGTTGTTTCCATCTCTTGATGACTGAGAGGGGAAATGGGAAAAAAATAAAGCTTCCTTATTGGTTTCAAACCATAAGAAGGAAGGAAAACTTGTAAGGATGAGCAGGGACACTATGAGTCTTTATTGTTGGTGTCAAGACAAAGTATGGAGATAAGATAACCTTGTTCTAAAATAACTGGAAAATGGTGACTGAATAGCAGGCTGTGCTCTAGTCATAAGTATGACTGGGAAGTAGATAATGAGCTAAATACATACTTTAGTCTTCACTGAGGTTAAACCAAATCATGACTTATTCAAGAATCTAATCATGCTGTTGACATTTTGCATCCATTCTAAACCATCTATCTTAGGGAAGTATTTTTCAAACTACTTAAAAAAGAAAAGAGGAAGAAATTTAATGAACATGTACTGTTATTGCTTTACTATTTTTTCTAGTTCTAATTAATTTTCTTCAATGCTATTCTTTGCCTAGACTCTTTAGTATGATGGGACACTAAATATCTGCATTTGAAATGACTTATAAAAACTTCCAGATTCAAACTTAGTGAGTTCAAAAAGAGCAACATGAGGTGAAACACATTAATAGATGAGCAACATTTGAGCCCAAGTTCTCAAGTATCCAGAATGAGTAGGACTTATGAGAATATCAATTATTTTTTTTAAAAAGAGAATAAATTTGGTCAGAGAAAATTTTAAGGTTCCATCACTTATTGAACACTGATTATGAAGAAGTTACCTGGAAAAAATGTTTAAATCAAAACTTCTTCATCTTCCACTCCTTAATTCTTTCACTATATTCAGTCAGTCAACTAGCATTTATTAAACAAGTACTATGTGCCAATTTCTCCCGTAATATGTGCTGGAGATATGAAGAAAGGCAAAATATCCTAGTTCTCAGGGATCCCAAATCCCAATGGGAAAGACAACATCCAAATAATTATGAACAGACAAAATATACACAAGATAAATTGTGAGGGGAGGTAGTCTCAGAGGAATGACACTAAGATTAAGGAGGCCTTGGAAAGGCTTCTTTCAGAAGTGGGATTCTATCTGAAACTTGAAGGAAGGTAGAGAAGTCAAGTGATAGAAGGAAAAGAGTTAAAGGAATGAAGTGATGAGGACTTATACCATTGTGGTGACAGTATCAGAAGAGAGGCGAGGGCATAATAAAGAGATATTACAAAAGTAAAAACTGTAGAACTTAGCAAAATATTAAATGGGGAGGGGGAGTTGAGAAAGGAATTGAGGATGAGACCTAGGTTATGAGCATGGGGAACTTGAGAGGATGGAGGTATCCTCTTCAGTAATAGAGAACTTTAGAAGAGGGAAGACTGAAGAAAATAATGAAGTCTCTTTTAGATATGTTAAATTCAAGATGTTTACAGAATATCTAGTTCACAATGTCCAATAGGCAATTGAAGATGATGAAATGGTGATTAGGAGAAGGGTTAGGGCTGGATAAGCACATCTGAGAATCACCAGTATGCAGATAAATATGTGGGAATTGCTGAGATCACCAAGTTAAATAGTATATGGGGAGAAGAAAGAGGATTCAGAACAGAACCTCACTGTCAAGCTTATATCTGAGCAATGTTCTTTGAAAAAAGACATTTTGTCTCATAAAACACAACTGACACAAAATTTTTGAAAAAAATGAATTAAATTAAATGTTATATATTTGTGATGAGACATTAATAATGTCATTCGAAATAAAATACAAGTTAAATGACAATTGATAAAATTGCATAACTTTTTTTTACTGCCTTTAAACTCTTAAATAACTTTTAATTTAATACCCAAGGTTATTATTTTATAATCTTTTTTTTTGTTATGGCTGTTATTGGTCCACTGTGAAGATGACTTAGGCCCCAATGTGATAAAGTTACATACATGGTAGCAGGGAATAATGGGAAGCTTTGTTTGTGATTATGAATCTTAATAAAATAATACCCTTATTTTTCATTTTATATTAATTATTAGACAGGGGTTAATTTTTTCTTTTCTATAGTTTTTACATCTATAAAATGGAAAATCATTTATTCTTTTGAAAAGCCCTTAAAGTTGTTACAATATTTTCTAATTTTCCTTTGCCACATCTTTCTTCCACATTTTTTGGAAAATCTTTAGCCTGCAAGGAATTTAGAAAACAGGGCACACTTCTTACTTGAGTACCACAGAAAGAACAGATCTGTCAATTATTACATAATGTATGTTTTAACCAAACACTTTAGAGTAAGATTAAGCAATACTAGCTGAAAAATACTTATGGACATTTCTTTTCTTTTTTAAGAACTAGAAACAAAAGGGATGGTAATAAATTGTGGAATGGAAGAGAAAAATATATATGAATGCAATGGAATACTGTTTCGCAGTAAAAGCTGAAAGAATTGTTACAGTAGCACTTACATGAACTAAGAGTAGAATAAAAAAAAGACTAAAAACTACTTATATAACAACAAAATTGTGTACCCAAATGACTTTCAAAGTCTTTGAAAGTCTTAATAACTGCAATCAAAGTAATGACCAACTATGATTCCAGAGTACCAATAATGAAGTATGCTACTTTTTCCTGATAAAAAAGTGATGATAGACTAAAGTTATAGAATGAGATATAGGTTTTTGGCATGGTTAATGAGAGAATTTATTTTCTTTGACTAATTTAATTTGTTTCAGTGATTGTTTTATTCTTCTTTTTTCTTTCCATTTTAGAGAGGGAGAAAGAAAGTGTGTTAATTGAAAATTATTTATTTTTAAAGGACAAAATTAAATGGACATATATTTAATATGAAAGTTATTTTGCAATGGCTCATCATTTTTATTGAATATTATTGTGCCTTTTTTTAAAATAGAGACAAGTGTTTCCAAATTTTCATTCACTGCTTATAAACTTAAAATCTTAATCAATCAAATTATGTTGGATTTACATCCAGAATTTACTGAATCATCAAATGTATTAAATAATGCTTATTTAAGTTCTCTAACTGAGAAAAGGACTATCAAATAGTGTGTATATTATTTATTAATTTTGAGGAACTTAGAAATTTTTCATGTATAGTGCATCCTCAACTAGTAAGATAAAATCAACAAGCATTTATTGATTATCTTATATATTCTAGACACTGTGCAAATGCTTTCTTTATTTGGCAAATAGAATATATTTTTAAAAAGTAGTAACCACTATAATGCTTCACAGTTTTCAAAGTATTTTTGTAGCATCATATAATTAAATCAGGAAGGGATAGAAAGAGCAATTGATTTTCACATACATTTACTTTTTTTTAAAAATGTTTCATTTCATTTTGTTAAATATTTCCCATTTACATTTTTAAAAATTAACACTTTTTTTTTTAAATTATGAGTTCCAAATTCTGTTTTTCCCTCTCTCAAGCCACTCCTCTCCTTAAGTAAAAAACAAAACAAAAGAAAACAAAACACATACGCATCAATCTTCATTCAGAGTTCATCAGTTCTCTCTGTGGAGGTGGATGGCATTTTTCATCATGGGTCTTTTGGAATTGTCTTGGATCATTGTCTCTCTTAGAGTGACCAAGTCTTTTGCAGTTAATTATCCTTGCAAGATTGCTGTTACTGTGTACAATATTGTCCTTGTTTTGCTCACTTCACTTTGTATGAATTCATATAAATCTTGACAGGTTTTTCTGAAACCACTCTGCTCATTCTTTCTTATAACACAATAGTATTCCATCACAATTATATGTCACAACTTCTTCAGCCGTTCCCCAACTGATGGACATCCCCTCAATTTTTAATTCTTTGTCTCTACAAAAAGAACTGTTATAAATATTATTGTACAGATTGGTCATTTTTCCTTTTTTTTTTGGATCTCTTTGGGATACATGTCTAGTAGTGCTACTGCTGGGTTTTATAAACCTTTGTTCATAGTTCCAAACTATTCTCCAGAATGGTTGGACTACTTCATAACTTTACCAATAATTCATTAGTGTGCAATTGTTTTACATCCACTCCAGCATACAGCATTTTCATTTTCTATCAATCAATCTGATAGGTGTGAGGTGGTATCTAAGAGTTGTTTCAATTTACATTTGCTAACAAGTGATTTAGAGTGTTTTTTTTTCATGCGACTACTGGTACCTTTGATTTCTTCAGGAAACTCCTTTTGGCCATTTATAAACTGGAGAATAGCCCTTATTTTTACAAATTTAGCTGATTTCTTTATATATTTGAAAAATGAGGCTTTTATCAGGGATACTGAATGTAAAAATTTCCCCCAATTTCCAGTTATTCTTTTAGTTTTGTTTTGTTTTTGGAGGGGTGAGGCAATCAGGGTTAAGTGACTTGCCCAGGGTCACACAGCTAGTGAGTGTTATGTGTCTGAGGCTGGATTTGAACTCAAGTCCTCCTGACTCCACAGCCATTGCACCACCTAGCTGCCCCTATTGTTTGAGTTTTGTTTGCACTTGTTTTGTTTGTACAAAATTGTTTTGATTCCATGTACTCAAAATTATCCATTTTGCTACCCATGATGCTATTTATCTTTTTTTTTTTTTGGTCATAAACTTTCCCCTTTTCCATAGATATGACAAGTATGCATTCTCATGCTTACTTAATTTACTTATGATATCACACTTTGTATCTAAATCTTTTATCCATTTTGATCTTATTTTGGTGTAATTTCCCCCATTCCTCCTTTACCTTCCCCTTTCTTTCAAGGCATCTTAATTTTTCAACTGTCCATTTTATTTTTTTACATTATTCTAACATAATCAGTTTACTCCCTACACTCTCTTTTCATGTAGATTTCTTCTAACTATCCTAATAATGATAAAGTTCTTAGGAATTACACATTTCATCTTCCCAGTTATGAATGTAAACTATTTAACTTTATTGAGTCCCTAATTCTCTCATTTTTACCTTTTTTTTTGCTTCTCTTGAGTCTTGCATTTGAACATCAAATTTTCTATTCATCTTTGGTCTTTTTATCAGGAATTCTTGAAAGTACTCTATTTCATTAATTATCTTTTTTTTT
>NW_020950792.1:17624442-17656257 GCF_900497805.2 Vombatus ursinus
GTTACTCAGAGAGAATGTGATACTGGTGATGATGAGGATGGGATCTGGACCTCAAAAAGGAAAAACCCTGGACTTTCTCACATGTCCAAATCTCTGGAATTCACCTGAGGCCCTAATTCTATCAATTAGCCTTTCATTGTGGCTACACCCAGTCTCCCAGTTCTATTACCCTTAACCTAGCCTAGCCATTCCTATGGCCTTCAGCCATTTCCCACACTTAAACCTAGATAGGCTCCATTGTCCATGTCCTAGGAGTTCTGTTCACCCCAGTTTAATGGCCTCCCTCATTCAGATCTTCCTTAGACCCCTCCTCCAGTCACTCCAAACTACTTGATCACTCCTAGATCCCTCCCACAGTCTTTCTGAAGATACGGTTCATCTTTTCTCCATTAAGGTGTTCAGATTCCTAAAATCTAGCTGATGGGGTTGGGATCTGGGCCCCAGAAAGGAAAAACCCTGAAGTTTCCCACATGGTCATATCTGGCATTCCCCTGAGGCTATAATCCCATCAACTGGCCTTTTGTTGTGGACCTCCCTATGGCCCCAGGCCACTTCTCCATTCTCCCTTGGCCAAGTAGTCCAGGTCCCTGGAATTCTATTACCTCATAGACTACTTGGCCAGTCCTAGATCTCTCCCACAGTCTTTCTGTATATAAGGTTCATCTTGTCTCCATTAAGATGCTCAGATTCCTAAAATCTAGCCACTGCTGAGTTTCTTATAATCTAGCCACTGCTGAGATTCTTAAAATCTAGCCACTGCTAGGATTCTTATAATCTAGCCACTGCTTGGATTAAAATCTAGCCAATAGTTTACTAATGTTTGGACTCCTTAAGAATCTGCCCAATATGTTCTAATAAACTTTGTCTTTGACTGAAAGAAGGCTTGGGTCAAATTCTTTTGGGCAGAACCTGTGTGTTATGATTGGGTCCCAGGACCCCTGAACCCCTAAATCGCATCATAGCTACTGCTCAGATTCTTAGAATCTCATCAATAGCTCACTAACATTCAGACTTCTTAAGAGTCTGCCCAATATGATAAATGTTCTAAGAAACCTTGTCTTTGGCTGAAAGAAAGCTTGGGCCGAATTTTTTCAGGCAGGATCCACGTGTTGTCATATTGGGGTCCCAGCACCCCTAAACTCAACATTTTGGTGTCCCATATGGGGAAACTGCCTAACTCCAAGTTCTTCTTCAGCCAAGACTGGAAGGTATGTAAGCCTCCCCCTTCCCCTTCTTGCTTTGCAGTTGGGGTGCTCTCCAAGCACCAAGGCTTTGGAGGTGCTTTTCAGGCAGACAGTTATGAGGTTGTCTCAGACTTGGCCTGATGCTCTCAGGCTCTCAGTCCACTGGTTCAGTTCAGGGCCATGGACCTGAGTATATCTTTTCTTTTTCTGCCAATAGCTGATCATTCATTTAGTTGTTCATTCATTTTCATTTTTTATTCATTTATTTAGTTTTTTTGTTTGTTTGTTTGTTTTTAGGCAATTGGGGTTAATGACTTGCCCAGGGTCACACAGCTAGTAAATGTCAAGTGTTTGGTCTGAGCCCAGATTTGAACTCAGGTCCTCCTGACTTCAGGGCTGGTGCTCTATCCACTGTGCCACCTAGCTGCCCCCGTACATCTTCTTTAGTATAGAGGACAAGGACACACTCCCTACCTGGAAGTGTATCCTCAATTCTATCAGTAATCTCAGGTCTAGGGAATTGGGGACAACTGCAGTTGCTTTTTGGTTCCCTGTGGCTTACTTACTCCCTTCCCTCTACACTCCTAAATCCTCCTTCATGGAGGTTACAGGGAAAAGTTAGAACAGCTAAAAATATCTCAACAGATTCTAGAGATTTTGTGATTGATTGATCATTAAGGCATTTTGAAACTCCTCCTTACAACCCTGGTCACTCCTTTCTCCCACTCCCTTCCCTTGAGTCAAGAGAATATCTGTTAAACCCTCTCATAGGAGAAGAGAGTTTCACTTTTTACCCCTCACCTTTGATTTCACCCTCCCACACCTGGGAAAGGAAGAAAATGGGAGGGACAACAGCTACAGTGTGGGCCCCCCCTGGCAATGACCTTGGGCCCTAGGACAACCTTTGCTTAGAAACATCACTCAGGTTCAGCACATCCTGCTCAAGGTAAAGAAGCTAGCTTCCCAACCTGAGTAAGCATGCTCTTTTAAATTTGTAGTTTTAACTGTTAATGATGAGATGTTGATTCTCTGTGTAAAGTAATTTGAAAAGATATTTAACAAAACTGAAGTCACCTGATTGGTAATGGGTTTGCTTCAAGTTTCAAATTGGTGAACTTTTTGTATCAGTTATGTCAAGCAACTTTTCATAATTTGGTTACCACTGAAATAATTTGTCTATTGTTGGTTGTTGTTTTAATGTGTAAACTGTCCAAAAAGCTTGTTTGGGTTATGTATGGCTTGCTGAGAATTTGCAAGTGTATAGAAATCTCTAATGATTGGCTTTTTACACCTGGACAAATTTAAGTTTGAGATGTAAATCCTGGAAAAGTTTTTCCTAAGCTGTGATTAATGAAACTTGTTTGAGGTAAAAGCTCCTAGGATTTTATTTTGAGTTGTCTGATGGACCATAATCCATCGATAATCAATAATTCACCACCTGAGAGAAATGCCACAAGCTACTCAGAATGCGATATTGGTGGGAAGTCAGCACTAGGAAAAATCTGAGAAAACAATTTTAGCCTCAGTCTGGGATGGGATCCTCCTATTATATTCCTTTGAAAGGGAATGTTACCCACCTGGCTATTCCTGACTTTGGCTATGAGGTGGATTTGATATTGCATGGTTGGAAAATGGAATTATCTGGATCCAAACAAAGCTAAGGATGTTTTATCCTGTCATATCTGAGCCCTGCAGTTTTTTTCTGTCAGATTTGTGTACAGGCCATTCACCTACAGTTGGTAGCAAACAGCGAGTACCAGCCAATGTCCCTCCATCGTTTCCTAGATGCAGCCCATGCTGGGTTCCAGTCAACCTCCTCTTTGGGATCCCCTCGAGGCAGGGACAGCTCTATGCCCCTTGCCAGCAGGAAGCAGTTTCAGAAACCAAGACCTTCGCCCCTTACACCAAAAAGAATTTGGGTACCATTTGTTTGAAGGGGGAATGATGAGGATGAGAGCTAGACACCCAAAAGGAAAAACCCTGGACTTTCCCACATGGCCAGATCTCTGACATTTGCCTTAGGCTTTAGTCCCATCAACTGGCCTTCCATTATGGCTATACCCAATTTCCCAATTCTCCTTTACCCTTTATCTAGGCTAGCTCTTCATTGTCTTACCTCCCTATGGTCCCAGACCATTTCCCACCCTTAATCCTAGCTAGACTCCATTCTCCCTTGGCCAGGTCCCAGGAGTTCTGTTCACCCCAATTTGCTGGCCACTCCCATCCAGATCCTCTTTAGACCCCTCCTCCAGTCACCCCAAACTACTTGGCCACTTCTAGATCCCTCCCACAGTCTTTCTGTATATAAGGTCCATTTTGTCACCATTTTGAGCTTAGATTCTTAAAATCTAGTCACTGCCCAGATTCTTACAATCTAGCCAATAGCTCACTAACATTTAGACTCCTTAAAAGTCTGCCCAATATGAAAGATGTTCTGATAAACTTTGTCTTTGATTGAAACAACAGCAACAACAACAACAACAACAACATTCTTAACTCTCTTTACTTTCATTCAAATTTTTAGTTCAATACCTACTTACTCGCAGTCACATCCTTCGTTTTCCTTCCTTTTCTTTTTCATCCTTAAACTTTTGGTTTTATTGATGTGGTTTGTTTTTACATTACAAATATTTACAGATGATTCCCACTTCTTGAGAGATTTCTCAAGGAAAGCAGTTACATAAAGAAATACAGTAACTTCAACTGTAACATTACACATCTCTAACATCCCTAACCTCTCTCTTTTTAATTAACACAAATTTATTTTTTCTACCTCCCACCCACCCAAATACCCATAAACAAAAGAAAAAAAAATAACAAGTTTTTTTTTGTTTTTGTTTTTTGGTCAAAAATGTGCATAGTCGAACAAAGCAAATTCTTCCAATGGCTGTGCATACATACATACATACACATATGTATATATGATATGTGTGTATAACATATAAATATATAATGTGTATATTTATATGTGTATATGTCTCATTCTGCACCTCAATCCATGGTCTGTCTAATGGATGTTTCATTGTCAGGAATTTGAATTTATGAATGGTTATTGTATTGTTTATATCTCTTGTAATTTTTAAAGCTGTTTACTTTTACAGCGTTGAGGTCATACGGATTGTTCTCTTGGTTGTATTAATTTTGTTCTTCCCTTTTGTCTCTTTCTTACCTTGTGAATATACAGCATTTACCTCTGAGAAATTGACCATGAATAGGTTTAGACACATAGAAAGCATTTGATAAATGTGTGAATTGATTAATTAACTTCAAAACATCACATAAATTTTAGTTGTTAATTTGGTTACTCCTGTGCCTTTTAGTTTTCAATATTCAACATAGTTTAAGTTGTTGGATAAGTAACTTTCTCATATGTGAGGTTGTTCTGAATATTGAGCAAAAGCTTTTCAATATGAGTGAGTTACATACAGACCTACAAACATAATATTAATTTAGTATTCTCTATGACATTTGAGTTGACACCTCAAAATAAAATTCATATAAAACTTGCTGGAAATAACAATCTGCCCTGGCTGAGAACTGGAGTGAGACTATAAAGCCATGTCACTGATGCCAGGTTCTAACTGATTTAAGAGCTAAAATTTTACAAACCCCTAACAGTAGAAACAAATGTTATGTTATACCACATCTGAAACTCATGTACCTCTGTGGCATTCCTCTATTTTTAGATTGAGCATGCTGTAAAAATATAGATTTTAAAATAAGGCAATTCAGTATGTAAACCCATTTTTTGTCAGCTTCTATTAAACAGTGAGATCAAGTTAGAAGTAATATCATTTTAATTGCCAGAATTGGTAGTACTGTCTTTAATGTTATCTAAATGGAGTATGAGTCCTAGATTTCAAGTGTGAAGGATTCTCTGGTATAGTCTCTGCTATTGAATGCAGCAGTCACAGAGGAACTGAACTGCTGAGGGTTATAAAATAAATAGAAAAAAAAAGATTTGAATTCAGAAAAGTAGTATCACTTCAGTAGCATCTGGATTTTTTCCAGGTGTAATTCATTCCCTGGATTTAAAATGAGCAATTGATGTGGCTGATATGTCTTTTGACTTGAAACCTTCAGATTGGTGGGGTGTGATGCTGAAATTCAAAGGATAGTTAGACAGTATTTTGTTTCTCTTTGGTTAATAAGTTGATCACTTCCTCCCAAGGTATAATTATGGGGTCAGATAGTCAGAAACATTTACTGAATTCTTAATATACAAACCTACTATGGAAGCATACTAAATAAAGAGAAAATAACATCCTTGTCATTAAGGAGCTAACAATCTGCATTTGGAAAACAGGATTCACAGATGTGCAAATAGACACAACAATATTTTAAAGAAACCATGGACACAAATGAATACAGTAAAAGTGTATATTTAAATATCCATGAATGAATAGGGACTAGAGCTGAGTATGATGGAGAAAGATGTTTGAGATTGATTAAGGATACATTTTCTTTCTAAATGAGTCTTAATGGGCTTTACCATAGCTTTACAAACTATTATACTTGGTCTACGGTCAATGTTCTCACTTAGTCTGTGAATCTGTTTGGTTCTCTCATTTGAAAATTGTTTCAGCATCTTTGAAAACCTGTTACCTGAACACAAGATAAGCCTCTATTAAATTGCTTTGAAGCAACAACCTAGGTATTGTCCATTATTGGTGGCCTTAGAGAACTGTTGGAAGAAAGTCAATTGAGTATTGATCAGTTACACAAATCAACACATTTTCCTGGCCTCAAAACAGGTCTGAGTAAAATACTTCACATACTGAAGCTACAACACAAGTCTTTATAACCACTATAGAAAAAGTAAGAATTTAATAGCAGTACTACAGCTAAAATTTCACGCTGTTTGTACCATTAGTATGAAAATGGGTACATGACCTTTTCTTGTAAATTCCACATTGCATTTTGAATTTAAAAGGACAATACAAGATACAAAATTGTTCCTTGTATGGTATGACTATTAATGAGTGGACACATCCTTTGAAATGACATGCCACTGATTCAGATGCCAAAAATTGTAAATAGTATGAACCTTTGGCTCTCAACTAGAAGTTGGGATAGACTATTCCTAGAGAAAAGAAAGCCTTATGATATATTTGGTAATACTCTTTTGACTGATCTAACTCCTCATCTTCTGCAATTTTTGTTCATATGTTCCTATAAATCCTCTAAAGAAGATTTATTGAGTTCTCTTGGAGCCTCCTGCTTGACTTTTTAGCATTTTGTGAGTATCAGCATATTAATCATGTTATCCATCTCTTGATATTTGATATTATTAGACTGATGGACAGAATCAAGAGGGACTGGATTCAAATCTTGCCTCATATGTTTATTTTTGACTCTGGACAAGTTTCTCTACTTGTCTGGCTCTCAATTTCCCCATATGCAAAACTACTTCCAACTCAAAATATATAACCCTAAAATCTCATATTATTATATCTTCCTCCTTTTGTAATTGTACATTTCCTTGATGATTTATTTTATGCCACTTTTTAAGTGCATACTATTGCTATTAATATACTGAAGCCTACTTATGTTCACCACATATCTTTCTTATTCCCTTTGGACATCCTGCTGCTTGGATCCCTCAAAGAGTATAATTCTTCATAATTCACATTACACCTCATACAGTATCACCAGGAGATTGATGACTGAATGATTTAAGTGCTTACTATATGGAAAGGACCCTGCTGAGTGTTGGGGGTGCAAAGAAAGAGCTATGACAGTCCTTGCTCTTAAGGGGCTTACATTCAAATGGGAGAGACATGCCACACAGAAGATACTAGTGGAAGAGACAAAACATAGGGAAGATTTCAGCTGCAAGTTCCATGTTCCTTAGGTTACAGTGGTAGAACAGATATTAATGCCTCCTTTTTAATGCCATTTTCATTGATAAAATCATATCATTTAAACATGTTGAACCATTTGACGTGCAAATATTTTGGTGACAAAAAATTTATTTTGGGGAATTTCAATAGATGTGAATATAGCACTTATAGGAACAATTGCTAAGTTCCATCTTCATACGAATTGCTTTTCAGATTTATACAACATGGTAGTTTTGTGTCAGGAAGCACATTAGAATTGTTGAAAATGCTACAAATTCCCCAACTGATGCCTGATTAAAAGTCGTGAGTAAACAGTTCTCAAAAGAAGAATTGCAAGGTACTTATAATGACATGAAGAATGTTCCAAAACACTAAAATGTTGGAGAAATGAAAATCAAAACAAGCCTGTGGTTTCACCTCATGCCCTGCAAATTACCAAACATGATAAAACATAGTAATAATCAATGTTTGTAAGATATGGGATAATAAACCCACCAATACATTATTGGTGGAGCTATGAAATGTATAACCATTTGGAAAGCAATATAGCATTGTGTCAATGAAATGACCAAAATGCCCATCCTCTTTTATCACTCTTCTACTCCAAGGAAGCCAACAACAAGAAGAAAGCCCCATTATACATTGAAATATTGACAGCAGAATTTTTTTATTATAATAGCAAAGAACTGGAAACAAAGTACATGTCCATTGATTTGGGCATGGCTAAACACATTTTGGTTCAGAACTGTAATGGAATATTACTGCGCTATAAGAAATGATTCAAGCAATTAAAACAATGAGACATGGAGTTACATGCAAATGCAGAGCAAAGTAAATAGAGCCAAGAAAATCATATATACAATGACTACAACAATAAAAATAGAAATAACAAATACACATATAAAATTAAAAATGAATTAACAAATTAATAAAGATTAAGCATAATTCAAATGAAGTGTGAAAAGACATTCCAAATCTACTTCTTGGTACAGGCTATATACCTAATCATATGAGCAAGAATTCTTCTTAAATATAAATTATTATAGTGATTACTTTTAAGTGACTACAGTGAAATATTTAGCATAATACCATCTACCAATAGCATTTAGACAGCTTCCCCATTGATTTTATTGAATATGATTTGATTTGATTTTTAAGACTGAGTAAACATATCTCCCCATTGCTGAAAATTCAGGGGATACTTGCAGTCCTAATTCCCCTCTGATAAGCATGGAAACTTTTTTTCCTTCTCCATTTCCAAACCGGATTAGTTAGCCCATCAATTTAGGCAACTAGTGGCCTCTGCTCCAGGATTTAATGTGTTTATTCTGGACTCAGTATGGACACTTTTTCAGCTCAGCTACTGCAACAGACTCTTGTGCTCAAGAGGTCCAACAGTTTCATCCTCCTAGTACTAGGGATTAGAGGCATACACCACTATGCCCAGTGAACTTAACCATTTATAAGGAATCATATTGTATTTTGAACTCTACAAAATACAGCTGTCAGGACAGTGGCAAACCCATTTGCCAAACACATATCTGCCTGTTTCATTTCTTAAGTCATGTTAATCTATAAGCTCCTTGAACAAAATTATCTCTGGGGCTACATCTTTCAAAGAATCAGATATGAACATGATATAAGCAGGGGAAAAACCTTTTTTGAGTAGAGATTTTAAATACATATTTTCCCTTAAATTCTATTTTTTCACAATTAACAAATAAGCAAAATAAATAAATGATCCCATACTCTATACCTTCAGTTAATATGTGATTATGAATATGTGATGCTTGTAGGAAAAAAATATCTACAAAAATCTAACTGTTCTCTTGTTTTTATCAAGAATATATGCTTGCTGGGGGCAGAGCCAAGATGGCTGGGTGAAAGATGGCTTGCTTGAACTCTCCCCCAAACCCCTCCAAATACCTGTAAAAACATGGCTCTAAACAAATTCTAAAGCAGCAGAACCCAAAAAAGACAGTGAAACAAATTGCCAGCCCAAGACAACCTGGATGGTTGATCAGAAAGGTAAATCATGCTGGGCTAGAAGAGGAGTGCAGATGAGCATGGGCATGCAGGCCTCAGCAAACCTGGTACAGGCCTCAGAGGACTGAATCACAGGCAGCTGTGACAGTTTCCAGACTTTTCAACCCTTGAATGCCAAAGACAACTTGGAAGGTCGGTGGAAAAGTCTGTGACTGAAGTGAGAGAGAAGCTAGGTCTTAGCCGCAAGTCCCGAGTATGCCCCCGGGGTAGTGGCTGCTTCCCAACCTTCCTGCCCACAGGCTGAGGGGGAATCAAGTGGCTGATAAGAAGGGGATTGCAGGGATTTCTTTGCCAGTGCTGAGGCAGGAATCTCTTGCTTTGCCTGTGCTTGGATCTGGGTCACAGTTCTGAGGGGTGGTTCTGGGGTGAGGAGGAGTACTGGAGTGGTGCAGCTTGTTGTGGCAGTGCAGAGGAAACACCTCACCACTTATCATAGCACCTTGGAAGAACTGAAAATTTACGGGTCCCTAGAAGTAGGTCTGAAAACAGCTGTACAAACCCCTGAAGCTTGGAACAGTACATTCTTCACATTGGAAGCAGACTCTTACCTTAACAAAGAGTTTAAAACTCAAGTAATTGTCTGGGATCATGAGCGCAAAAAGAGTCAGACTATATTATCTTACTTTGGTGACAAAGAAGATCAAAACGTACAACCAGAAGAAGACAAGAAAGTCAAACCTTCTACATCCAAAGCTTCCAAGAAAAACATGAATCAGACCTTGGAAGAACTCAAAAGGGATTTTGAGAAGCAAGTAAGAGAAGTAGAGGAAAAACTGGGAAGAGAAATGAGAGTGATGCAAGAAAATCATGAAAAACAAGTCAACAGCTTGCTAAAGGAGACCCAAAAAATACTGAAGAAAATAATACCTTAAAAAATAGCCTAACCCAAATGGCAAAAGAGGTCCAAAAAGCCAATGAGGAGAAGAATGCCCTGAAAAGCAAAATTGTCCAAATGGAAAAGGTAGTCCAAAAGATTACTGAAGAAAATACTTGCTTAAAAATTAGAATAGAGCAATTGGAAGCTAGTGACTTTATGAGAAATCAAGACACTGTAAAACAAATCCAAAAGAATGAAAAATTAAAATCAATGTGAAATATCTCATTGGAAAAACAACTGACTTGGAAAATAGATCCAGGAGAGAGAATTTGAAAATTATTGGACTATCTGAAAGCCATGATCAAAAAAAGAGCCTAGACAACATCTTTCAAGAAATTATCAAGGAAAACTGCTCTGATATTTTAGAACCCGAGGGCAAAATAGAAATGAAAAGAATCCACTGATCTCCTCCTGAAAGAGATCCCTAAAGGAAAAATCCTAGGAATATTGTAGCTAAATTCCAGAGTTCCTAGGTCAAGGAGAAAATACTCCAAGCAGCCAGAAAGAAACAATGCAAGTATTGTGGAAATACAATCAGGATAACACAAGATTTAACAGCTTCTACATTAAGGGACCACAGAGCATGGAATATAATATTCCAGAGAGCAAAAGAGATAGGATTACAACCAAGAATCCTACCCAGCAAAACTGAGTATAATCATTCAGGGGAAAAAAATGGTCATTCAGTGAAATAGATGACTTTCAAGAATTCTTGATGAAAAGACCAGAGCTAAATAGAAAATTTGACTTTCAAATACAAGACTCAAGTGGAACATGAAGAGGTAAACAGGTAAGAGAAATCATAAGAGACTTATTAAAGTTGAACTGTTTACATTCCTGCATGGAAAGATGATATTTGTAACTCATGAGACCTTTGTCAGTATTAGGGTAGTTGGAGGGGAAAAAATTATATGTATGTATATTATATATATATTTATATAGATAGATAAATAGATAGATAGATAGATAGATAGATAGATAGATAGACAGATGGATAGATAGATAGACAGATGGATAGATAAATAGAGGGCACAAGGTGAGTTGAAGATGAAGGAGTCATATCTGGAGAATAAAATTAAGGGGTGAGAGAAGATTATACTAGGAGAAGGAGAAAGGGAGAGGTAGAATGGGGTAAATTATCTCACAAAAAAAAACAGAAAAGAAAAGGCTTTTACAGTGGAGGCAAAATGCAGGAAGGTGAGAGGGAATGAGTGAATCTTATTCTCATAGGATTTGACTTAAGGAGGGAATAACATACACACTCAATTGGGTATGGAAATCTGTCTTACTCTACAGGAAAATGAGGGGGAAGCGGACAATAGAGTAGGAGGATGATAGAGAGGAGGGCAGATGGGAAAGGGGGTAATCAGAAGCAAATACTTCTGAGTAGGGATGGGGTCAAAAGAAAGAATAGAATAAATGGGGGGGTAGGGTAGGATTAAGGGAAATAGAGTTAGTTTTTCATAGCATGTCTACTATGGAAGTGTTTTGCATAACTGCACATGTATAACCTATATTGAGTTGCCTTTTCAATTGCCTTGTCAATGAGGGTGAGTTGGGAGGGAGGAAGGGAGAAAATTTTGAACCCAAAGTTTTAAAAACACATGTTTAAAAAGAAAATGTTTTCACATGCAACTGGGAAATAAGAAATACAGGAAATGGGGTACAGAAATCTATCCTGCCTTATAGGAAAATAGAAGGGGAAAGGGATAAGAGAAGTGGGGGAGAGATAGAAGGGAAGGCAGACTAGGGAAAGGGGTATTCAGAATGCATGCCATCTTGGGGTAGGCAAAGGGGCAAGATGGGGTGAAAATTTGGAACTCAAAATCTTGTGGAAGTAAATGTTGAAAAGTAAAAATAAATAAATATATTAATAAAAAGGATAGATAATTAAATAAAAGATAGTTAAATGGAATGTGGGGTCATAGATTTTGAATTAGAAGGGGCTCAAAGGATTGTCTACTCCCAATCCCCAATTTTTATACATGAGAATTCCCGAGATGTGGGGTGACTTCTCTAAGAAATGGTAATCACTTTTATTCCTTCACTATCTTTCAGATTCAAAATTTTTTTTAATATGGTGGTTTGGAACTTGTAGTGGATTTTTCTCATATTTATCCTTTTTTATAATTCATGTCAATTTTGGTCTTTGCTGTAATGAATTTGATGGTTTGACCACATGTAGACAGCTAATTTAGAAGGGACTTCCACTTCAGAAATTAGTAATTTCTTCTGTTAAAATACTAGTTTAATTTTCTGTGGTGTTATTCAGCATTTATTACATCTGGTGCTTTCCTAATAATTATTCCTGATAAGTCAAAATAACAAGAACCTACTATGTGCCGGGAACTTTAAGTTTTATGCATAGTCTAGGTAGATAAGTAGCACAGGGAATATAATGCTGCACCTGGAGTCAGGGAGACAAGTTCAAATCTTTCTGGAGACACTTACTAGCTATAGGATCCTAGGAAAGTCTTTTGACTTCATTTGCCTCAGTTTCCTCAGTTGGCAATAATAACATTTGACATTCATGTTTTTCATAACCTGGGTCATTCTTAACTTTTCAGGCTTTTTATACTTTACTCCGTTCAATATACTCTACAATCCAGTGAAATATATGTACTTGCATTTCTTAAAATGTGACATTCCATTTCCCATCTCTATGCCTTTGAAATGGCTTTATCTCATGCCTGAAGGTATTTTACCCCCTTCCCTCACCTCTTAACTTCCCTGGCTTTCTTTAGGATTCATTCAAAATCGCACTATCAGAGGAGCCCTTTCCCAATTGCCAGTGGCTTCCCATTTTTTAGATTACCTCTGTATACAGTACAAATCTGGTATTTACCTAAATATTTACATCTTCCCCATTATAATGTATACTCCTTGAGAGTAGAGACTGTTGGCTTTTTATTTGTTTGTTTGTTAGTTTATCGTCTCTCTTGTATTGCCAATGTCAGTACTTGGTACTCGGTCCTAAATGAATACTTATTGGGTGACTGACTATATCTTAACTTGATTTGGAAGTTCTTGTCAAGTTACTGATAAACTGTCTATTTCTTCATCCTTTGCAATGGAAGTTGGTAAAAAAAAAGGCAAGTATCTTTGTGATGTTGTCTTTGTTTATATTATTTATTATTAGAATAAAGAGAGATAACAATATACCTTGAAACTTTATTTTTCTTTTTGGCTTCCATTGCACAATGAAACCAGCTCCTTGCCTCTACAAGAAAGACCTGTGAGCCATCCTTCAATTTAGCTGCAACTCATTCAAACCATATGCTTTCAAAAGAATGCTCCAATGTCAGTATAGTTGTGGTCAATTTTCTCTAGTAATATTGGATTTCCTTTGTTATTAAGCAAAGATTTAAAATGTTAAATGCTAACAATTATTTTAATGTTTTAGATTACCTAAAACATTATTTTAATATAACCTTTTGCTATTTCTATCAATCTGTGACTGCCACTTAGAAAAAAGGTTTGGCTGAAAGTAGTACTGTATTTTTTCATTGTTTTTTATTACAATCAAATAATTTATCACTTATTAGTCAACTTATTGGTGATGAGCTTCTTCCTGAATAATTCAAATGCTTTTCAGATTGTAGTCATCAGGATTCTTTTCTACTTTGCTAAACCGTGTTGCAACTGATTTTCCATTAAGCATAGCATTTCAGATGCCAGGGGAAACTTTGTGACATGATTAGGCATTGACACATGGCTTTCGTGAAAGTAATACAGTGTATCCTGTAATAATTTAAACTTAAATGGTAGAAATATTTCTTATACATGAGGTGATACTTCAATATGAAACATATTTGTTAAGCACTTATATGAGTAAGGTAACATGGGTTAACTTGGGCACTTGATATGTGGATTAGATTGTCACTTATCAGTCTGGTATTAATCAAGTTATAATCTGCCTGCAGGATATTAGATATTATTAAAAGGGGAACATGCACTTGGAAAGGGGAAATTTTCAGGGTGGTTTAAGATGATGGGCAAAAAGTTTTTGAGGTGATCTACTTAATTCATACTACAATGAAAGTAACTACAGTCATACCACATGTAAGTTACTACATAAAGTACAGGTTATTACATAAAGTAACTTAATTCATACTTCGATGAAAAAAATTAACAATGCATATCTCAACCGATCCATGCCATCTCATCTCAGACCACTATTATACGTGTTCTATGAATGTTACAAAGGGGATCCCACTCAACATGGTAGAGTTCTTTTATTAATTCTTGCTTGGATATCAAAGGAGCAATTTCCATCCATCATCTCTCATCTTTTCTGCATTAATGACTCAGCTTTCCTAGTCACATATTCCTATGATGCCATCATCTCATATCCATATAGCATTTCTAGGGAAACACTTTTTAATGATTCTTTGTTTTAGAAAGATGCTAGGAATTATTAAAAATGCACTCAATTCCCCAAATGCAATCTAGCACACATTCCTCCTGTACAATATGGTACTCAGTTTATTGCCCATCAATGTTTGTCCAAGAAACATGTGGTGATGAATACATAAATTGCTATTCATCCAACTATATATTATAGTTTAGATAATAGGCTTAATGCATCCACTTAGTTTAGTAAATGTGGATAGTTAGGTTAAAATCTGTTGAGTGATTAAGGATCTCATTTTGGAAATTTTGTAGTGTCCTAGAGTTCCATGAAATCAGTATAATGTCATATGAAAATGAGAGTAGAGAGGACCTCACCATTTATAGGGAATTCCTCTTCCATTAGAATTGACTTACTGGGGCAGAGCCAAGATGGTGGAGTAAAAGCAGGGAAGATTTACTGTCCCCCAAACCCCTCCAAATACTTGTAAAAATGACTCTAAACAAATTTTAGAGTAACAGAAACCACAAAAAGACAATGAAAGAAATTTCCAGCCCAAGACAACCTGGAAGGTTGATGGGAAAGGTCTGTTGTGCCAGGTTGGGAGAGTGACAGAGTTCAGAGTGGACAGTATCAGCAAAGAAGAGGGCTCAGCAAACTCAGAGTAGGCCTCAAGAGACTGAATCAAGGGGAGCTGTGTTGGTTTCCAGAATTCTAAACACGCAAATGCCAAAGACAACTCAAAAGGTCAGTGGGAAAGGTTTGTAGGACTTGGGTGAGAAAGGAGTGTGGTCCAACTCTTGTCCTAGTGCAACCCTAGTGGCTGCTCTTGGCTCACATGTGGGGGGATCAAGTGGCTGATCAGAAAGGGACTGCAGGGATCTATTTGCTGGGGCTGAGGTCAGATTCTCTTGTTTTACCCATGCTTGGATCTGGGTTGTAATCCTGGGTGGCAGTTTTGGGGCAAGAAAGAGCATTGAATAGCAGAGCTTGTGGCAGCAGTGGAAAAGGAACTTTCCTCTCATTTGTGGGGCAAAAAAGAGTGCTTAGTATCATTCACAGACCAGAGCACAGGACAGAAAAAAAGTAAACACCTCTCCTTAGAACATACCACCTTGGAAGAAGTGAAAACTTACAGTTCCCTAAAAGTATCTCTGAAAACAGATGCACAAAACTCCAGAAGCTTGAGACGGTACACTCTCCATACTGGAAGCAGAGCCTTACCTTAACAAAGAGTTTAAAAGTCAAGCAATTAGCTGCGAAGATGAGCAAACAGAGGGAAAATGTCAGACTATAGAATCTTACTTTGGTGACAAGAAACATCAAAACATACAACCAGAAGAAGACAACAAAGTCAAAGTTCCTACATCCAAAGCCCCCAAGAAAAATCTGAATTGGTCTCAGACTATAGAAGAACTCTTTAAAAAGAATATTAAAAATCAATTAATAGAAGTAGAGGAAAAATTATGAAGAAAAATGAGACTGATGCAAGAAAATTGTGAAAAATGAGTCAATAACTTGCTAAATGAGACCCAAAAAAGTTGAAGAACATAATACCTTAAAAAATAGAATAGAACAAATGTCAAAAGAAGTCAAAAAGGCCAATGAGGAGAAGAATGCCTTAAAAAGCAGAATTGGCCAAATTGGAAAGGAAGTCCAAATGTTCACTGAGGAAAATAATTGCTTAAAAAATTAAAGTGGAGCAAATGGAAGCTAATAACTCTATGAGAAATCAAAAAATTATAAAACAAAACCAAAAGAATGAAAAAAAAAGAAGACAATATGAAATATCTAATTGGAAAAAGCAACTGATCTGGAAAATGGATCCAGGAGAGATAACTTAAAATTATTGGACTACTTGAAAGACATGATCAAAAAAAGAACCTAGACATCATCTTTCAAGAAATTATCAAGGAAAATTGTCCTGATATTACAGAACCAGAGAGCAAAATAGAAATTGAAAGAATTAACTGATCACCTCCTGAAACCACCCCAAAAGGGAAACTTCAAGGAATATTATAGCCAAATTCCAGAGTTCTTAGTTCAAGGAGAAAATATTGCAAGTAGTCAGAAAAAAACAATTCACGTATTGTGGAAACACAATCAAGATAACACAAGATTTAGCAGCTTCTATATTAAGGCATCAGAGGCTTGGGATATGATATTCCGGAGGTCAAAGGAGCTAGGATTAAAACCAAGAATCACCTACCCAGCAAAACTGAGTGTAATCAATGAGGGGGAAAAATTGATATTCAGTGATGTAGAGGAATTTAATACATTCTTGAGAAGCCAGAGCTAAATAGAAAAATTAACTTTCAAATGTAAGACTCAAGAGAAGCATGAAAAAGGTAAACAGGAAAGAGAAATCATAAAGAACTTATTAAAGTTGAACTATTTACATTCTTACATGGAAAGATGATATTTGTAACTCATGAGACCTTTCTCATTATTAGGGTAGTTGGAAGGAATATACATATACATACATACATACATACATAGACATATATATACACTTACACATACATACATACATATATACATATATACATATATATTATATATATATAGACAGAGGGCACAGGGTGAATTGAATATGAAGGGATGATATCAAAAAAAGAAAATTAAGGGGTGAGAGAGGAATGTACTAGAAGAAGAAGAAAAGGAGAGGTAGAATGGGGTAAATTATCTCACATAAAAGAAGGAAGAAAAAACTTTTCAAGTGGAGAGAAAGAGTGGGGAGGTGAGAAGGAATGAGTGAACTTTACTCTCATTGAATTTGGCTTAATGAGGGAATAACATACACACTCAATTGGGTATGGAAATCTATCTTAACCTACAGGAAAATAGAGGGCAAGGGGATAAGAGAGGAAGGGGTGATAGAAGGGAGGGTAGATTGGACAAGGGGGTAATCAGAAGCAAACACTTTTGAGGAGGGACATGGTCAAAGAAGAGCATAGAATAAACAAGGGGTGGGATAGAATGTAAAGAAATATTAGTCTTTCACAACATGACTATTATGGAAGTGTTTTGTATGACTGCACGTGTATAGCCTATGTTGAATTGCTTGTCTTCTCAGTGAGAGTGGGTGGGGAGGGAGGAAGGGAGAGAATTTGGAACTCAAAGTTTTAAAAATAAATGTTACAAATTGTTTCTGCTTGCAACTGGGAAATAAGATACACAGGCAAAGGAGTATTGAAATCTATCTTATACTACAGGAAAATTGAAGGGGAAGAGGATAAGAAGGGGGGATAATAGAAGGGAGAACAGATAGATAGAAGGGTGAATCAGAATGCAGGCCATCATGGGGTACGGGAGGGGAGGGATGGGGAGAAAATTTGGAACTGAAAATCTTATGAAAATAAATGTTAAAAACTAAAGATAAATAAATAAATAAATAAATTGGAAAAAAAGTGAATTGCTAAATGAATATCAAGTAAAGACCTAAGTAAGTTAATAGATTATACCATACTTGCTCAATAATAGTCATAATAATACTAATACTAATAATAACAATATTAACAATAATAAACAACTAGTATTTATATGGTGCTTTAAGATTTGCAAAGCGTTTTACAATTATCTCATGTTATCCTCACAACAACACTGGAAGGTACATATTATAATTGTACCTTTGTTATAGAAGAGGAAACTGAAGCTGAGAGAAGTTAAGTGACTTGCCCATGATCACATATCTAGTAGGTGTCTGAAATACTTTTAACTAACTAACTGAGAGGGTATAAGGCAAAGTCCCAGAAAAAAGTCAATCACAAAAGTAAATGAAAGGACTTTGAGGGTATACAATGGAATGTGGTTCTTATTTTACATTTAGTGAAAGGTTAACTGGGAAATGCTGGATTCTATTGCAATGTCTTATGGCAATGTCTGACTCTAGTTAAGCCACTTATTTAGCCTGCATGTGTCTTAAACAACTAAGTTTTGTTTAGTAAATATAGATGAGTCATGATGTGGTTTAGTGGAAGGAGTTCCCACACTGGGAGCTTTGACTAAATCACAGATGCTTTTTACTCAATAATTTTGGGGCTTTATAACTTTGGAGAGACTTCTGTTTGTAATTCAGGCTTATTTTATGAAGAGAAGGAATAAAAGTTCACACTTGCTTTAGGATTCAATCCTTCTTCACCCAGAAATTAAGCTGTGAAGGTGCAAAAAAGAAAAAAAAGTTTAAATATCATGCATCTCAGGGGACATCTCTAAGGACCTGACAGAAGTAGCTTTTTAGAGTAGGAGGTAAGTCTTTAGAAGGACTGAATAATCACTGACCCAGACTTAAGACAAGCTTAACTTATGGTCAGGCATAACTAGGTATGGATTTAACCTGTCCAACTCACTAGTGAGAGAACTGCTTGGGGAAAAGGACCTAGCCTATTAATCACCAAAAGGAGTTTTGCCTTTGAGAAAATATCTTTCCTATTAACTTGATAAGGAACCCTCAGGAAATACCCTTAGAGTAGAAGAGATGATGAGTACAATGAAGATGATAATTTGATAATTAAATCTTATGCTTAAGAGTCTTAAAAGTGATTTACACAAGATGATGCTCACTTGAACATAAAAATAATGTTTTGAGGTGTATAAAACAGCTAAAATTTGGTATAATAACTAAGATCCAGGTTGTAACTTCCCTAGTAGAATGTTGCTAGCACAATGAGTGTTGGGAGTGGGAAGTAGACTAGAGAGTCTTATAGCCTTTTTTTACTCAAAGAAACCTTAAAGGCCATCTAGTTCAACTCAATGATTTTGCATATCATCAAATTGAGACCCAAAGAGGTAAAATAACCTGACTTGTCACACTGCTAAAGAATGATAGACCTGGGACTTGAATCCAGGTCTTTTGACTAGAAGTCCAATATTCATCTACTGTTCTGTGTTTCCCTTATCTCTTTGTAACTATAAAAGTGTCAGGAATTATGAATGTCCATCCTCCAAATTTGTTCTAGAAACAGTTAGAATATTAGCCCCCTGCCAGGCTGTCTACATTGACATAAATATTATAAGAAATTAAACATGACTATCTTAAGAATAAAGGATTAATTTGGATTTCATAAAAAAGTTTAAATGAAAATAGAGGGAAATCAGTAAGTGAAAAAAAAAAGCCCAACTGTGACAAACTAGAAATGTGAACGCCCACTAACCTAATGTTGTATGTGATTTCTGTGTCTTAAAATTATAGATGTTCTAAATACTTACTTCAATATGACAAAGAAATATTTCATTTCTCTGAAGTGGGCATTCCCTTTAGAGATGAAGACTGCACACCCATAAACATTTATCTGAAGATTTTCGTGAGTTCTTTGTTGCTGTTGTTCAGTCATTTCAGTCATGTCTGATTCTCTGAAACCTCATTTAGGATTTTCTTGGCAAAGATACTGGAGTGGTTTGCCATTTCCTTCTCCAGCTCATTTTATATATAAGGAAACTGAGATAAATAAAGTTTAGTAATTTGCCCAAGGTCATGCAGGTACTAATTTTTTGTGACCAAATTTGAACTCATGAAGATGAGTCTTTCTGACTCCAGCACCAGCACTCTATCCACTCTGCCACCTAGCTGCCCTCATGAGTTCATAGGATCATTGATTTAGAATGGGCTTTTAGAAGTTATCTCCTCCAACCTTCTGATTTTTCAGACGACAGTTCGCTGAATGTCAATCCTTTTGGTGATGGACTTTTCCTAATGTATTTAGGCTACTTCTGAGAGATTTATTAATACCTGCAATTTTCTCAGTTTTGCCCTCTCAGAATTTGATTTCCGTCAATGAAAATTCAGGATAGATTTCATTTAAATAAGAAGGCATTAGTGTAACCCAAATGATTTGTATTAGCTGTTGCTAAAACTGAAAGCTAGATTGATGAATATTAGGAAGGGGATATTATGTTTCAAATCATATTGATTATGAATATTCCATGTATATATTTAATATAAAAGCATTTCTGAATTTAACAATTACAGCATATTGTTAGCTAAGGAAACATAAAGGATCATGTGGCTTTTGAATGTCAGAAACTTTAAAAATAAGACACCAATGTTAGTCATCAACTTAGTTCTTAGAATGTGAATATATTAAAAATGTATGAAAAAGTTCTGCCTTGTTCTAAAATTGCTTTGTACTCTAATGAAAAATAGGATGATGGATATGGGAGAAGAGTTATTTTTAAAAGTGCAGGTATCTCAAGGAGTCTGTAGTCTTTGATTATTTTTAGAAGAATCATTCTAGTTTTGCTGAAGATTCTAGGTAGCACTTAGTTGGCATATATTTATACATTCCTGAGAATAACTGTCTTCACATTACAGATTACTGACATCTGATGCAGTTATTCTCTATGTTGCTTGTCTGTAAGGAGTCAATTCCTCTAGAGGAGAATTGGAGAATATGATGTTTATATATTTTGTTAGCTAAAAATACCAGAATAGGGAAAATCATTTTTAAATGTGATCATTCATTCCATTCCCTCCCTTCACAATATATCTTTTACTAGAATTACAGCAACATAATCATATCTGCAAATTTATTTATTTTTATCAACTATACATTTTGGGTTGTTCAGTCATGTCCAACTCTTCATGACCCCTATTTGGGGTCTTCTTGGCAAAGATATTGGTGTGGTTTGCTATTTCCTTCTCCAGCTCATTTTCCAGATGAGGAAACTGAGGCAAAAAGGGTTAAGTGACTTGCCCAGGATCATTCAGCTAGTAAACATCTGAGACTGAATTTGAATTCAGGTCTTTCTGACTCCAGGTCCTTTGTTCTATCCACTGTGCCACCTAGCTGCCCGCACCATATTTTAGTCTTTGACTACATTTTAAAAGCATTAGTCATTTCAGCGAAAACTTTCTTCGCTTCTATTTCACTAATTTACATAGAACACAGTTAAATAAAGTTTAGAAAAACAAGTGGGAAATATTTACAGCTAAAGTTACCTTATAATACACATAGAGACATATGTATACAGATACATTACATTCTATATGTTCCTTATCCTTCTCCCTGTCCATTACAGAACCATTTCCTAGTATTTGCACTTCAGACATTCATAGGATCTTAGAATTTGAACTAGAAGGGACTTTTGGGGGTAATCTAGTGAAAATAATTCATTGCCAAATGGATAAACTGAGGATTAAACAAGAATACTTATCAAAATTACACAGATAGTAAGTAGAAGCAGTAAGATTTGAACCCCGATCCTCTAACTTCAGATACATTACTCTTTCTGTTTGATACTATAATGTCTCATTCTGAGGATTTTCCCAATTTGATCACATAGATAAACGTTGTGACTTCCTTGAGAGCTATACATAACACTTCCATTATTATGTCTTTTCAAGGTTTACAAAATGTTTTCTAGTCAGTATTGTCCCTACATAAGTAAATTGACCTCTAGTAAGGTTAAATGGATTCCCCAGTTGTTCTCAGTATCAGAAGAGGGATGGAATTTAAGTTTTTCCATTTAAAGTCCAAAGTTCTTTCTGTTATGTCAGACTTTGCCCCTCAGCATATTGATTGAGCTAAGTATGGTGTGCTCCTCAAGATAGCCAGAAAGCTGAAATGTCTTTTCCCTAATGATACACTTTCAGGGAATGCTTTAATGAAATTCTTTCTCAGGCTGATTTAGTTCATCTCTGAAGAAAATATAGCTAATGCTCACATACTCTGGTTTATTCCTTCCCTTTTATGGTAGAATCACTGGTTTACTAAGAAAGAAGTCAGATTATGGAATAAGCTCAGCATTCCATGCTAGACTGTGATTCTGTGCATATGTGCCATGAATATAGGAAGTTATTGCTGAGGAAAAAATATTGAGTCATAATTTGCTATTTTAGTATCCTTTAGTATGGATCACAAATCTTATGTTCATGAAACTTTGAAATGTATTTTAAGATACGGATATAGACAGAATATGACACTAAATATTTGTTCATTGATCTTTGTTGTTGTTCAGTCATTCAGTCATGTCCAACTTTTTGTGACTTTAGGGACCATAGCATACCAGACCAATAATATCCATGGGATTTTCTTGGAAAAGGTATTGAAGTAGTTTGCCATTTCCTTCTCCAATGAATCACCTTTTGTCAGAACTCTCCTTTATTACCTGTTCATTTTGAGTAACTCTGCACAGCATAGCTCATAGTTTCATTGAACTATGCAATCCCCAGGGCCACTACAAGGCGGTGATCCAGGAGTGGTTGTTAATTGATTAACATGGTTCAATTAGTATACTTGTGCTGAAATTTGGAGACAGTGTTGGAGAAAAGAAGGCTGGTTCTTCATATTATGAAAGAGAGAGGCATGGAGAAAACAAACAAAAGAGATTAGGAGGTAAGACCCATAAGCCATAGATATGTTATCATCACACATACTTAAACACAAATATACATAAACTTCAGAAATATTCAGTGAAAGTATAGTTGAAAAATAGAAGTGTTCCTTCACAGGATAAGCACTCTTTCTATGGTCTAACCAGCTTCACTCTTTAGAAGAGAAACCTAAGTTTAAACCAGGAGTCAATTTCCCTATCAAAGAAAGCAGGTCAAGGATGTACATCCCTTCCTTTTACTGTTCTTTGATTGTTGCAGAAATCACTGACCAGTTTGTGACTTTTAATCAGGAATAGAGAATTTGTGTTGAAAGTTTCAAGCTAATTGTAGTAATAGATTTATGAGAAGGAAAGGAGCCTTTATTAGCTGTAAGATCTCACAAAAGATAATAGCTTATCTCTGGTAGTAGGGACAGGTATGGAGCAGTAGCAGGTAATTTTCTGCCAATTAATATTGACCCATATGCCATATTTGATTTAACTACTGGAAATTCATGGGTTATGACTTTCTGGAGCCAATTCAAATTGCCTTGCATGAAGCAATTGTTAAATTTTCAGTGTTAGCATGCACAACTTACAAATCAAATGTTAAAAATCAGAACTGATTTACTGTTTTTATTTTGCTGTCTAGATTTAAGAACATAATAGGTAAAATTTAAATAATGCATATTAAACATAAAAGTGTGTCATGCCTACATTTTTGGGGGGGAGGGTAGAGCCAGTTGTTAGACATTTACCAACACTTGGTTGATTCTTGAGCTAATCTTGTAGGATACCTGATAGATTACTTAATATAACAGTTATATAGCACACATGGAAAACACAACAAAACAACAATAACAACAACAAACTAAGGCCCTCAAAGAGCTCAAATGACTCGCTGAAAATTATACACATGGTAAAGTAACAGAATCAGATTTTTAACTGGCTCTGCTATTTGCCCAATATGTATGACTTTGGGGAAGTTACAATTGCTAATTTATTATTTTTATTTTAAAAATAAATATTGTGTGATTCTTTCACTGGAATGGAAACTACTGACACAAAGCACAAATATAAAGAAAGAAAATACAGATGGAAGTCTTTAAAGAGTGGTTGAATTGAAAACTGGTGTGATTAATCAATCAAACAAAAACATTATTAAGCACTTACTATGTTTCAGGGATTATGCTAGTTATTAGGCATAAAAATGTAAAGATAGATAGATAAACATATACAATGCCTGTTTTTAAAGAATCTTACATTCTATGAGCAGTGATAACATACATGTATAAGAATAGGCAAAATAAATATATGTGAAAGGAATGCAAAATAAATATAATAATTAAATACAAAGTAGTTAGGGGAAGAAGGCACTAAAAGAATAATCAAGATGGTATTAAGATGGCATCAAGATGGTACTTGAACTAACTTGAAGGAAGTTAGAAATATTACAAAGCAGCATTTAGAAAGGAAGGCATTACAGGCTAGGAGATGATCAGTAAGTGCACAAAGATTGGAGGTATAGTGCTATGGGTGAAGAAGACAGCCAAGTGGGTGGAACAATAGAATCTTAGAAAGAGAGTACTGCATAATGTGCTAGAAAGATAGGTTAAAGTCAAGTTGTAAAGGGATTAAAAAGCCCCACATAACAGTTAATATTTTATACTAGAGATAGGAGAGAGAGAAAAAAAGCAAATAGAAAAAGAATAATAGGAAAAAAAGAGATAAAAGAGAATATGGTAGCAGGTAGAGTTTGCGGTTAGAGAACATTATATGGCTAACAAACATGCAAAGAAGACTGACTGATAAGGGATAATGAGTAAAAAAGAAAGAACCAAAAGAGCAGTGTCAAAAAAGAAAAAAAAAAGAATATGAAAACTCAGAAAGGAGACAATATCTATGAAGAAAAGGTGGTTAACAGTATCAGATATGGCAGCAAGGCTGAGAAGAGTGAGGACCAAATATCAATACACATTAGGACTATATTTTAGTATATGGGAAGTTAAATCTGGACATCTGATCCCATAAGTAAAATTAGATGATCAACTTTAAAAGAATCATAAAATTGACAAAAATATAAATCCATCAATGATGAACCACTTCCATTCCTAACTCTCAAACCTAAATAATTGAAATTTGAATCTATGGAATATACACTATTAAACTCATCATTTTAAATCTAATCACATTATAAATTTGTAATATATCAAGCAATGCTTATTTATGTGACAACACCAACTACCCAGCATACTTTTGGAAGTAAGAGGGATGAAACCTCTGAATTTACCAAAATTGATGTCAAAACAGTATAGGCACTAAAATATATGCAGTTTATTAAAAAAAATCATGCCCTTATTCTATTGATACACTATTTATGGAATTCTAAAACTCTTAGTCATATGCTCTCTCAGATTGAGTGGAAAATGACCCTACTTAAATACTCCTACATATCATTGAACTATATAAATTGAAATTGCCCTGTGCTTCTTCATCTAGTGGGATTCTGGTCCATTGTCTTCCAGAGATATTTTGTAAAGAATTGACCCTGAGAGCTGGAGGATTTCTTCTAAGGTGGTTGTTGTGGTAAATTCATTCTCAGAGATATTTGATGCAAAGGTTTTCCTTCTCCAGATAAACAGATACTCTAATCTTAACAGGACAGTTGATCTTTATCAAATTGTGTATCCAAAGAGTAGAAAATATCTTCAGGAATTTAAAAGAAAATACATGGAGGACAGCTATTCAAAACCACCTTGTTGTTGTTGTTTAGTCATTTAGTCATGTCTGACTCTTCATGATCCATGGACCATAATTTCTATGGGATTTTCTTGGCAAAGATACTGAAATGCTTTGCCATATCCTTATCCAGTGGATTAAGCAAAAGAAAGTGACTTGTCCAGAGTCACACAGCTCTTAAGTGTCTGAAACCAGATTTGTACTCTGGTTTTCATGACTCCAGGCCCAGGGCTCTATCCACTGAGACACCTAGTTGCCTCAAAACTGGCTAGGCCTATATAAATAACAAGTTACGATTTTGGGGTTGAACACAGATATTCAAAGATTCACAAATTTAGTAGTCAAGATCTACTGGACCTAAGAATGGTGTTCTATATCAATAAATCTATTCTACATCCAAGTCATTGTCCAAAACTCTGCCTTGGCTTAAGAGGCCCTCCAGAGCCATGGCCAGGGACAGATTACTATCAAATTAAAGAAATGGCAATATGATAATTAGAGTATCTAAGCCACAAAGTCAGACAACTAGAGTCTGTAAAGTAAAATGCATGTAATAGTCTGGGACTTATTCAGTGAACATCCAATTTAGAAGGTATATTTCATATTTGAAATAAATGTATCACATCTACCCTAGTTTTTATCTCAAAGCTATAGAAATAATATTGATAATGTTGTTGAAGATGATGATGATAGAAGAAGAAGAAAAAGAAGAAGAAGAAGAAAAGGAGGATAAGGAGAAGGACAAGGAGGACAAGGAAGAGGAAGAGGAGAAGGAAGAAGAGGTAAAGTAAGACATAGTTAGAATTTATACAGTGCTTTAAGGTTTGCAAAGAGCTTTACAAATATTATTTCATTTGATCTTTATGACAACCATGAAATATGCTATTATCATCCTCATTTTATAGGAAAACTAGTCAGACAGGGGTTGTGATGTTATCAGGGTCTCAGAGTTTGTAAGTGTCATTTGGACAGGGCTTCCTGACTCTTTTCAGGGCTCTATCTACTAGCTTGATAAATTCAATCTTGTTGTTTTTGATACTTTTAACTTTACCATCACCTATGTTTTTCAAGCTTGCAATTATGCGAAGATATATTGCTGTAAGAATTCTAAACAGAGTTCATACACTCTTCTCAGACAACTCTGCAGTGAATCATCCTCACCTTGAGTCTATGTACCCTTTCCAAAAGTATCATCCTACAATGTTTATGCTATGGTGATCTTTCCACACTTCAAACAAACACAATGTTTCACCTGAGGGTCTTATCAGTCTCAGATGGGCTCTTATCTTTTGCTGTCAAGTATACAGCATTTCTGGTGAGAATTGTTGGACTGTGATCTGATTCTGCCATGGCTGCCTAGAAGACCCTTATCAAATTCCATGCACATGGTTAGCTGGAATTTTTATTTTCCATAGCTATACAAACTTTGCTGGAATGTCCACTGTGATGGAAGATATGCGTATAAAGCACCCCGGTGGTTTTCTTGCCATCTTGGCCAGCTTCATATCTCTAGTTAGCAGTTAAATATAACTGTATATGTATATGTGTAATATATAATATAATTGTATGTGTTTTTATGGAGGTATGGACACCCCCCACCAAAGTGGTTTCTTGTTCCCTTACTAACCCTTTCAGCCTACCTGAGCCCAAGACTCATTCATGTTTTTAGTCTCTAGTCCATAATCTTTCTTCTTACATTTGTCTGTGATTGGTATATAGCATATCTTAAATTTTTGGTCATTCTCTTATGACTACATAAAGTAGAATCACCTTTCTATGCTAAATCAACTTCAGTGAATTGAGCATCCAGAACTTTTAAAACTGAAAACTGCAATAACATTTAAAATGCTACATTTTCTACCATGAAGACCAAATTTTGACCAAAAATATATAAACTATACATCAATATACATTCCTAGTATATAGCTTGCAAATAGATCAAGAGACCTTGTTCATATCACTCATTTGGTGAGCCCTATTGCCTAGTAATTAGAGTTATCCTACCTACTATTGATTTACCATATCTTCTTGTTTCTTGCTATGATAGGTTCAAATTAAGCTAACTTTATATTTAGTTCCTACCAGAATTTTTCTGTGTTACCAATAGGGGGAAAAGTGAGGCAAATACACCACAAAAGACATTCTAGATTTGTGGAGAAAACAGAGCTTAAAGAGAGGAAAATGGAGATAATTCATAAATTTTTGTCATAAAATGCTTCCATCAGTCTGATTTGAACATAACTTTCAGGCATGAAAAGGTTTTTGTAGAAGAACAATGCTGTTGTTGTTTAATCATTTCAGTCATGCTGACACTTTTTGACCCCATTCGTGGTTTTCTTGGCAAAGATACTGGAATGGTTTGCCATTTCATTCTACTATAGTTCTATTTAATATTTTATTTTCCCAATTACATGTAAAAAACAATTTTTGACATTCTTTCCTATCCTCCTTCCCACCCTACCCTCTTCCTTGAGAAGGCAAGCAATTTGATACAGGTTATACAAGTGCAGCCATGCAAAGCATATTTACATATTAGTCATGATATGAAAGAAAACAGGGACCACAGAAAGAAAAGAAAAAAGAAATAAAGTTTTTAAAAAGTATGCTTCAATATGCATTCAGACTCCATCAATTCTTCATCTGGAAACGGATAGTATTTTTAGTCATAAGTCTTTGGGAACTGTCTTGGAGCAATGTATTGCTGAGAATAGCTCACTCACAGTTGATCATTACACAGTAGCATTATTACTGTGTACAGTGCCCTCTTGTTTCTGCTCATTTAACTTTGCATCAGTTCATGTAAGTCTAGGTTTTTTCTGATGCATACTGATCATCCTTATTTTTTTCTTTAATAGTGTTTTATGTTTTCCAATTACATGTAAAGACAGTTTTCAACATTCACTTTTATAAGAATTTAAATTCCATTTTTTTCTCCCTCTCCTTCCTCCCTTCCCAAGAGGGCATGGAATCTGATATAGGCTATACATGTACAATCATATTAAACATATTTCCACATTAGTCATGTTGTGAAGGAAAAATCAGAACAAAAGGGAAAAACCATGAGAAGGATAAAAAAAAAGAAAAGAAAGTGCTTCAATCTAAATTCAGACTCCATAGTTCTTTCTCTGGATGTGGATAGCATATTCCACCTTGAATCTTGTGGTTTTTGTTGTTGTTTTCTTCTTTTTGTATTTTATTTTTTCATGTTATATGTAAAAACATTTTTTTTTTTGGCGAGGAAATTGAACTCACCCAGGGTCACACAGCAAGTGAGTATCTTGTGTTTGAGGCAGAATTTGAACTCAGATCCTCCCGACTCCAGGGCCAGTGCTCTATCCACTGTACCACCTATCTGCCCCCCAAAACAGTTTTTAACATTTGCTTTCTAAAACTTTGAGTTCTGAATTCTCTTCCTTTCTCCCTCTCCACCAGTCCACACTGAGAAGGCAAGCAATTCAATATACGTTATATATTTGTAGTCATGAAAAACATATCCATATGTAATATTGTGAATGAAAACATAGACAAGAAAAAGAGACTCAAGAAAAATAAATTTAGACTTCTGCTTCCTGGAGCCAAGATGGCAGAGTAAAAAGGTAGTCGCTTTCACACTCCCCTATCAACCTCTGAAAATCCAGAAAATATCACCCGAGAAGAAACCCTGGAACAACTGAACCAGAAGAAAGAAGGGGAGCAGCAGTGCAGTAGCCCAGGTAGCTAGAGGGATTAATGGGAAAGGCCCCTCTTACCCTGGGAGAAGGGGAGCAATATGGAACAGGAGTCACCCAGACAGCTAGTGAAAAGACCCACTTTATCACACCAGGAGGAGATTCTAGTGCATCGGCATTCTACAGCAAACAGGTCTCCCAGTGCCTCAGCAAAAACAAGGGAAGCAGCACTACAAAGGGCCCCAGGTAGATAAGCATCCTGCAGCATTCCTCTGAAAGGAGCTGAAGAAATCAACCTAGAGTTGCCTTGCTGATTCCAGCCCAACACCAGGTAAGCTGTCAGAACACCACAGCCTCCAACTGCCAACCAGGAGGAAATCCTGAAGCCCAGGTGGTCGAGCAGGCAAACATCAACACCTGGACCTCCAAGTGCCTCAGTGAGGGTGGGGGAACCAGTGGAAACCAACTCAGAAAACCACCATGTGCCTAGGCATTCTACAACAAAGGAGTCTCAGTGCCTCAGCAGAAAAAAGGAGGCCCCTTGCCTGTGGCAAGGGGCCACAGGCAGATAAACACCTGGCAGCATCCATCTAACAGGAGCTGAAGAAAGCTAAAGAAAAGGAAAAGCAGGTAACCTAGATTTGCCTGAAAGTCCCAGCTTTGCTGATTCCAGCCCAACACCAGGTAAGCTGCCAGAACCCTATAGACTTCAATTGCCAACATAAGAGGCCCCAGCACACAAAGCCAGTCACCAAGACCTAGGCTCCCAACACAAGAAGCCTGGCTCAGTGCCCTCTGCTACTCAGCAGGAGAGCTTAATCTCTTTAAAGGTCAGAGAATAAAGAAAAACCATGAGTAAAAAGAAATGTACAATAGATTCATATTATGAGAAGAGAGAAGATCAAGACGGAAATTCTGAAGAAGACAACATTGTCAACAAACCCACATCTGCAACATCAAAAGGGAATATGAATTGTTCTGAAGCCCTAAAAGCCTTCTTAGAAGAGCTCAAGAAGGATTTTAAAAGTCAAATGAGAGATTTAGAGGAGTCCTTAAAAAATACAACTGACCAATTGGAAAAAAAGGACACTGATGAAAACAAGTCCCTAAAAAACACAATTGGCCACCTGGAAAAAAAGTACACTGAAGAAAACAAATCCCTTAAAAATTGGTCAATTGGAGAAGAAAGTACAAAATCTAACTGAAGAAAACAATATGTTAAAAATTAGAATTGGACAAATGGAAACAAATGACTCTATGAGAGAGCAAGAATCAGTCAAACAGAAACAAAAAAAAATGAAAAAATAGATGAAAACTTAAAATACCTCATGGGTAAAACAACTGACCTGGAAAATTAATCCAGGAGAGACAATTTAAAAATTATTGGCCTACCTGAAAATCATGATGAAAAAAAGAGCCTGGACAGTATCTTTCAGTAAATCATAAAGGAAAACTGCCCTGAAGTCCTAGAACCAGAAGGTAAAATAACTATAGAAAGAATTCACTGCTACCAGCCTGAAAGAGATCCCAAATTGAAAAAGCCAAGGAATATAATAGCTAAATTCCAAAATTACCAGATTAAAGAGAAAATACTGCAAGTAGCCATAAAGAAATAATTTAAATATCATGGAACCACAGTCAGGATTCCACAAGACCTTGCAGCTTCTACATTAAAAGACTGTAGGGCATGGAACATGATATTCCATAAGGCAAAGAAACTTGGAATGCAGCCAAGGATTAACTCCCCAGAGAAAAGGAGCATTATTTTTCAGGGGAGGAGATGGATATTCAACAAAATAAGACACTTCCAAACATTCCTGACAAAAAGACCAGAGCTCAACAAAAAATTTAATCTTCAAATACAAGATTCGAGAGAGTCATAAAAAGGTAAATGGGACAGAAAGATACAATGTGTTGTTAATAAGGGCAAAATGTTTACATCCCTACAAGGGAAGATAACTCTTGCAACTCTTGAGAACTGTATTGTTATTATACCACGTTAAAGGGGTATACACAAAGGGGATGGATATTAGTTGACTTTGATGTAATGATAAAAAAAATATATAATCAAGTGGGTTAGTGGATCCAAGTAAGTAGATTAGTCTGATCTAAGAAAATGTACTGAGAAAGGAGGAGGCAGACAAAGGTAAATTACATTACAGGAAAAGACACTAAAACCTATTAGAGCAGAGGGAAAGAAAGAGGGAGATGAGCATTGTTTGAACCTTACTCTTATCAGATTTGGCTCAAGAAGGGAATAACATGATCAGTTAGGTGTAGAAATCTAACTTCCACTATAGGCAGTAGGAGGGAAAAGGGGAAAGAAAAGAAAGGAGGATAGAAGGGAGGGAAGAAGTAGTAAGGGTAAAAGGGAAGAAAAGGGAAAAGGATAATAGAAGGGAGATGGGACTGAAGGAAGTGGTGGTCAAAAGCAAAACACTAGTAAGTGGGAGAAAGGAGAAAGAAAAGCATAAACAGGGCAGAAAAAAGGATGGAGAAAAAGACACAGATAGTAATTATAACTGTGAATGTGAATGGGATGAACTCTCCCATAAAACAAAAGCACATAGCAGAGTGGATTAAAAACCATAATCCTACAATATGTTGTTTACAGGAAACACATTTGAAAAAGAGTGACACATACAGGGTAAAGGTAAAAGGTTGGAGCAGAATATATTATGCTTCAGCTGAAGAAAAAAAAGCAGGGGTAGCAATCCTGATCTCAGATAAAGAAAGAGCAAAAATAGATCTTATCAAAAGAGATAAGGAAGGAAACTACATCCTGCTAAAAGGCACC
>NW_020950792.1:17656357-17699505 GCF_900497805.2 Vombatus ursinus
ATAGCAGAGTGGATTAAAAAACCATAATCCTACAATATGTTGTTTACAGGAAACACATTTGAAAAAGAGTGACACATACAGGGTAAAGGTAAAAGGTTGGAGCAGAATATATTATGCTTCAGCTGAAGAAAAAAAAGCAGGGGTAGCAATCCTGATCTCAGATAAAGAAAGAGCAAAAATAGATCTTATCAAAAGAGATAAGGAAGGAAACTACATCCTGCTAAAAGGCACCATAGTCAATGAAGTAATATCATTACTAAACATATATGCACCAAATGGTATAACATCCAGATTCTTAGAGGAGAAGTTCAGGGAGTTACAGGAAGGTGGTCTAGCCATTCCAGATCTTAAATTGTATTATAAAGCAGCAATCATCAAAACTGCTTGGTACTGGCTAAGAAATAGAGTGTTAGATCAGTGGAATAGGTTAAACATGCAAGACATAGTAGTCAATGACTATAGTAATCTATTATTTGATAAACCCAAAGACCCCAGCTTCTGGGATAAGAACCCACTCTTTGAAAAAAACTGCTGGGAAAACTGAAAAAGAGTATGGCAGAAACTAGGCATAGACCAAAATCTCACACCATATGCCAAAATTAAGTCAAAATGGGTTCATGATTTAGATATAAAGACTGATACTATAAGCAAACTGGGAGAGCAAGGAATAGTTTACCTATCAGATCCATGGAGAACAGAAGAATTCACGACTAAACAGGAGATAGAGGACATTACAAAAAGCAAAATAAATAATTTTGATTACATTAAATTGAAAAGTTCTTTCACAAACAAAGCCCATGTAACTAAGATTAGAAGGAAAGTAGAAAATTGGGAAAGAATTTTTACAACTAGTCTCTCTGATAAAGACCTCATTTCTAAAATACATAGAGAATTAAATCCAATTTATAAGAATGCAAGCCATTCCCCAATTGATAAATGTTCAAAGGGTATGAACAGAGAGTTCTCAGATGAAGAAATTAAAGTTATCTCTTGTCATATGAAAAAATGCTCTAAATCACTATTGATTAGAGAAATGCAAATCAAAACAACTCTGAGGTACCACATCACACCTATTATATTGACCAAGATGACAAAACAGGAAAATGATAAATGTTGGAGAAGATGTGGGAAAATTGGAGCACTAATGCATTGTTAGTGGAGTTGTAAAATGATCCAACCATTTTGGAGAGCAATTTGGAACTATGCCCAAAGGGCTATAAAAATGTGCATACCCTTTGGCTTAGCAATAGCACTTCTAGGGCTATATCCCAAAGGGATCATACAAATGAGAAAAGGATCCACATGTACAAAAATATTCATAGCAGCTCTCTTTTTGGTGGCAAAGAGTTGGAAATTAAGAGGATGCCCATCGATTGGGGAATGGTTGAGCAAGTTGTGGTATATAAATGTGATGGGTTACTATTGTGCTATAAGAAATGATGAACAGGCTGATTTCAGAAAAACCTGGAAAGACTTGTATGGTCTGATGCTGAGTGAAGTGAGCAGAACCAAGAGAACATTGTACACAATAACAGCCACATTGTGTCATGACTAATATTGATAAACTTAACTCTTCCTGGCAATACAAGGATCTACGACATCTCCAGCGGCCTTGTGATGGAAAATGCTATCCACATCCAAAGAAAGAAGTATGGAAGTTGAATTGCTATTATTTCTCTTCTGTTGAGCTTTGTTTTCTCTTTCTGATGATTCCTCCTAATGGTTTTAATTTTTACTTACAACATCACTAATGTGAAAATATGTTTAATATGAATATAAATGTATAGCCTATATCAGATTGTGTGCCCTCTTGGGGACGGTGGTGGAGACAAGGGGGAGAAAAATTTTAAACTCAAAAGCATATGGAGGTGATTATTGATAAATCAAAATAAATTAATAAAAAAAATAGATTTAAAAAATGTGTGCTCCAATCTGTATTAAATTACCATTAGTACTTTCTCTGGGGATGGATGTCATATTTTCATCATAAGTCCTTGAGAGTGGTTTGGATCATTACTGAGAATAGTTGCTGAGAATAGTTACCTACTGGGGTATAAATATTTTTGTACATGCCAGTCCTTTCCCCCTTTTTTTTTTATGATATCTTTGGGTTACATTCTAGTAGTGGCATTGCTGAATTAAAGGGTATGAATAGCTTTATACTCCTTTGCCCATAGTTCCAAATTGCTCTCTAGAATGGTTGAATCAGTTCACAACTCCACCAACAACGCATTAATGTTCCTATTTTCCCACATCTTCTCCAACATTTATATATTACAGCAGCTCTTTTTGTGATGACCAAGAATTGGAAATTTAGGGGATGCCCATCAATTGGGGAATGGCTGAAGAAGTTGTGTTATATGAACGTAATGAAATACTATAGTTCCATTAGACATGATGAACAAATGAATTTCAGAAAAACCTGAAAAGATTTACATGAACTGATGCTAAGTGAAGCGAGCAGAAACAAGAGAACAATGTACGCAGTAACAGCAACAATGTACAATCACCAACTTTGATATACTTAGCTCTTCTCAGAAATATGTTGTTTCAAGACAATTCCAAAAGATTTATTTCCTTTTTTGGTCATATTAGCCAATCTTATAGGTGTGAGGTGGTACCTTGGTGTTGTTTCTGGAATTAATAGTGATTTAGAACATTTTTATATGACTCTAGATAGTTTTAATTTCTTCATCTGAAAACTGCCTGTTAATATCCTTTTCTTATCCTTTGACCATATATCAATTGGGGAATGACTTGCATTCTTATAAATTTGATTCAGTTCTCTATATATTTTAGAAATGTAGCCTTTATCAGAGCTAATAGCTGTAAATTTTCCCTCCAGCTTTCCATTTCCCTTCTACGTTTGCTTACATTGTCTTTGTTTGTGCAAAAAACTTTAATTTAATGTAATCAAGATTATCTGTATTGCATTTCATAATGTTCTCTGTCTCCTGTATAGTCACAAATACTTCCCCTTTTCCATAGATGTGACAGGAAACTATACCTTGTTCTCCTAATTTGCTTATGGTATCACTCTTTATATTTAAATCATGTGCCCATTTTCTTGGTATACAGTATGAGACACTTATCTATTTCTAGAACACCATGATGTTTTCCAGTTTTCTAAGCAGTTTTTGTCAAATAATGAGTTCTTATCCCTGAAGCTAGAGTCTTTGAGTTTATCGGTTTATTACTATAATAATTGATGACTGTGTTTTTTATACCTAACTTATTCCACTGATCCACAAGTCTATTTCTAATCCAGTGCAAAATAGTTTGGATGATTGCTGCTTACTAAGAAAGTTTTAGATCTGGTATGGCTATGGCACTTTCCCTTGCATTTCTTCTCATTAATTTCTTTGTTATTCTTGGCCTTTTGTTCTAACAGATTAATTTTGTTAATATTTTGTTAATAAAATTAACATTTTTTGTAGTTTAATTATATGGCATTGAAAAAGTAAATTAATGTAGGTATAATTGCCATTTTTATTTTATTAGCTCAGCTTACCCATGAACAATCGATGCTTTTCTAATTATTTTGATCTGACTTAATTTGTGTGAAAAGTGTTTTGTAATTTTGTTCATCTGGTTCCTATGTTTGTCTTGTCAAGTAGACTCCCAAATATTTCATATTGTCTGCAGTTATTTTAAATATAATTTCTCTATCTCTTTCTGTTGGGCTTTGTTGGTAATATATAGAAATGCTGATGATTTATGTGGTTTTATTTTATTTCCTGTAACTTTGCTAAAGTTGTTAATTATTTCAGTTTTGTTTTAGTTTATTCTCTAGGATTCTTAAAGTATGCCATCATATCATCTACAAAAAGTAAAAGCTTTATTTCCTTATTGCCTATTCTAATTCCTTCAATTTCTTTTCCCTCTCTTATTGCTAAAGCTAACGTTTCTAGTATAATATCGAATAACAGTGGTGATAAGGGGCATCCTTGTTTCACCCCTGATCTTATTGGGAATGCATCTAGCTTATCCCCATTACATAAAATGTTTGCTGATGGTTTTAGATAGACACTACTTATCATTTTGAGAAATATTCCCTTTATTCTTATGTACTCTATTGTTTTTAAAAATAAATTTAAAAAATACATTTTGTCAAAAACTTTTTCTGCATCAATTGAGATAATCATAAAATTTCTGCTAAATTTGTAATTGATGGGGCAGGTAGGTGGTTCAGTGGATAGAGCACTGGCCCTCATGTCAGGAGGACCTGAGTTTAAATCAGGCCTCATACCAAACACTTGACATTTACTAACTCTGTGACCCTGGGTAACTCACTTAACCCCAATTGCCTAAAAATTTAAAAAAAAATTTTAAAAATTTAAAAAAGATAAAAATAAATTTAAAAAAATTGTAATTGATATGGTCAATTATACTGATAGTTTTCCTAATATTGAACCAACCCTGCATTCCTTATATGAATCCCACCTGGTCATAGCGTATTATCCTTGTGATAAGTTGGAAGGTCCTGTAATTCACTTAGCTTCTCCTTGAAGAACAGGAATGCTATAATACTTGGTGCATATATGATTAGCATTGATATTACATCATCTATGGTAACTTGAAGCAAGATGTACCTTCCTTTTTTATCTCTTTTAATTACATCTATTTTTGTTTTTGCTTTTTCTGACATCAGGACTACTACTCTTGCTTTTTGTTCTTTTTTACTTCAGCTAAAGCATATTATATTCCGCTCTAGCTTTTTGCCTTTACTCTCTGTGTATCTCTCTGCTTCAAATATGTTCCTTGCAACAACATATTGTAGGATTATGGTTTTTATTTCTTTTTAGTTTTTAGCATTTACTTCCATAAGATTTTGAGTTCCAAATTTTCTCCCCATCTCACCCAGTTTTGCTGGGTAAGTGATTCTTGGTTGTAATTCTATCTTCTTTGCCCTCTGAAATATCATATTCCAAGTCCTCTTCCCTTAATATAGAAGCTGCTAAATCTTGTGTTATCCTGATTGTGTTTCTGCAATATTTGAATTGTTTCTTTCTGGCTGCTTCCAATATTTTCTCCTTCACCTGGGAACTCTTGAATTTGGCTACAATATTCCTAGGATTTTCCTTTGGGGATCTCTTTCAGGAGTGATTGGTGGATTCTTTCCATTTCTATTTTACTCTCTTGTTATAGAATATCAGGGCAGTTTCCCTTGATAATTTCTTGAAAAATGGTGTCTAGGCTCTTTTTTCGATCATGGCTTTCAGAAAGTCCAATACTTTTAAAGTTATCTCTCCTGGATCTATTTTCCAGGTCAGTTGTTTTTCCAATGAGATATTTCACATTGTCTTCTATTTTTTCATTCTTTTGGTTTTGTTTTACAATGTCTTGATTTCTCATGAAGTCACTAGACTCCATTTGCTCCATTTTAAGCATTCTCTTTAGTGAGCTTTTGGACTTCCTTTTCTATTTGGTCAATTCTGTTTTTCAAGGCATTCTTCTTCTCATTGGCTTTTTAGACCTATTTTATCCTTTGGGTTAGTCTATTTTTTAAGATGTGATTTCTTTCAGTATTTTTTTGGGGGGAGGTCTCCTTTAGCAAGCTGTTGACTTATTTTTCATGATTTTTTTGCATCATTCTCATTTCTCTTCCAGTTTTTCCTCTACTTCTCTTACTTGCTCCTCAAAATCCTTTTTGAGCTCTTCCATGGCCTGGCACTGATTCTTATTTTTCTTGGAGGCTTTGGATTTAGGAGCTTTGACTTTGTTGTCTTCTTCTGGTTGTATTTTTTGATCTTCTTTGTCACCAAAGAAAGATTCTATGGTCTGACTTTTTTTGCGAGGTTTGTTTGTGATCCTAGCCAATTACTTGAGTTTTAAACTCTTTGTTAAGGTATGGGTCTGCTTCCAGTGTGGAGAATGTACTGTCCCAAGCTTTGAGGGTTTTGTGCAGCTGTTTTCAAAGATACTTCTAGGGACCTGTAAATTTTCAATTCTTCCAAGGCGCTATGATCAAGGTCAAGGTGTTTGCTCCTTTCTTGGACTGTACTCTGGTCTATGAGGGACCATAAGCACTCTTTTCTACCTTGGAACTGTGAGAATGATTCTCTCTCCACCACCACTACAAACTCCATCATCAGTGCTCCTCCTCACTCCAGGACTGCCACCCAGAACTCTCTCACTGGGGTCACAGACCTTTCCTACTAACCTTGAACATTGTCTTTGGCATTTGTGGATTGAGAAGTCTGGAAACCACCACAGCTCCTCTTGATTCAATCACCTGAGGACTGCTCCAGGTCCACTGAGGCCCTATTTTTGCCAGTGCAGCCCACACTGAACTGCACTCCTCTCCTAGCCCTGTGCAACGTACCTTTTCAAACAACCATCCAGGTTGTCTTGGGCTGGAAATTTGTTTCAATCTGTCTTTTTGTGAGTTCTTCTGCTTTAGAATTTGTTTAGAACCATTTTTTTTACAGGTATTTGGAGGGGTTTGAGGGAAAGCTCAAAAAAAGTCACTGCTTTTACCCTGCCATCTTTGCTCTGCTCCAGGATTATGATTTTTAATCCATTCTGTTATCTACTTTTTTTTATGGGAGAGTTCATCCCATTCACATTCACAGTTATTATTATGTTGTCTTTTTCTCCATCCTATTTACCCCCATCTACTCTTTTCTGTCTCCTTTTATCCTTTCCCTCCTCAGCAGTGTTTTGCTTCAGATTAACACCTCCTTCAGTCTAGCCTCCCTTCTATCATCCCTCACTTTTTTCTTTCCCCTTTATCTTCCTACTTCCTTATAGAGTAATATAGATTTCTATAACCAACTGAATGTGTATGTTATTCCTTTTCTGAACCAAATCTGATGAGATTAAGTTTCAAAGGATGTTTACTTCCTCCCTTTTCCCTCTCTACTGTAGTATATCTTTGTGCCTCTTCATGTGATATAATTTACCATATTCTTCTTCCCCCTTTCCTCTTCTCCCATTACAATCATTTTTTCAGCCATTAATAATTTTATCATCACATTAAATTCAATGTATACCAACCCCTCTGTCTATGCTTACTCCTTCCAAATACCACAATAAAAATACAATTCTTTGTTTGTTTGTTTTTTGCTAGGCAATAGGGTTAAGTGACTTGCCCAGGGTCACACAGCTATTAAGTGTTATGTGTCTGAGGCTGGACTTGAACTCAGGTCCTCCTGAATCCAGGGCCAGTGCTCTATCCACTGTGCCACCTAGCTGCCCCCAAAGATACAATTCTTAAGAGTTACAAATATCATCTCCCCATGTAGCGAAGTAAGTAGTTTAAACTTATTGAATAATATGTTGTTGTTTTTTTCTTTCCTGTTTACCTTTTTATGCTTCTCTTGAAGATAAAATTTTCTGTTCAGCTCTGTTTTTTTTCATCAGGAATGTCTGAAAAGCTTGTATTTCATTGAATGTCCATCTTTTTTCCTGAAAGACTATACTCAGTTTTGCTGGATAGTTGATTCTTGGTTGTAATCCAAGCTCCTTTGCCTTCTGGAATATCATGCTCCAGGCCTTCTGATTCTTGAATGTAAAAGCTGCTAAATCCTGCATAATCCTGACTGTGGTTCCACAATCCTTAAATTGTTTCTTTCTGATTGCTTGTAGTATTTTCTCCTTGGTCTGATAATTCTGGAATTTGGGTAGAATATTCCTTTGGAGTTTTCATTTTAAGATCTCTTTCAGGAGTTGATCAGCAGATTCTTTCAGTGACTATTTTGTCCTCTGGTTCTAGGATGTCAGAGTGTTTTCCTTGATAATTTCTTGAAAGATGTTGTCCAGGCTCTTTTTTTTTTTGATCATCACTATCAGGTAGTCCAGTAATTCCTCAATTATCTCTCCTGGATCTGTTTTTCAGGTCAGTTGTTTTTCCAACAAGGTATTTTACATTTTCTTCTACTTTTTGGTCCTTTTGATTTTGTTTGACTGACTCTTGATGTCTTATAGAGTAATTGGCTTCTATTTACTGATTTCTACCTTTTAAATTATTGTTTCATTCAACTAGCTTTTTCACCTTCTTTTCCATTTCACCAATTCTACTTTTTTAAGGAGTTGTTTTCTTCAGTCAATTTTTGTCCTTCCTTTTCCAAGCTATTGACTCTGTCTTGCATACCTGTCATTTCTTTTCCCAGTTTTTCTTCTAACTCTCTTATTTGACTTTTGAATTCCTTCTTGAGCTCTCCTAAGTGATCTTTTTCATCTTAAGGCCACTCCATATCCTCCTTTGTGGTTTCAGATGTAGATATTTTGACAATGTTGGCCTCTTATGAGTTTGTATTTTGATCATCCCTGTCACAATAAAAGCTCTCAGCCACCAAGGTTATTTTAGCTTTTTGCTCATGTTGTTTATTCATTTCCTAGCTTTTAAAGTTAAACTTTCCTGATGAAGCACAGGGGTCACTGTCACAAGCTCCTTGTGCTGGGGGCCAGGGGCCTGGTCACTAGCTTTGTGCCCTGGGGCCTCAAGTGTTGGCAGCCTCAGGTGAGGCTGTAGGGATCTGGCAGCTTACTTGGTGCTGAGTGCAGGTCCTAGTTGTGGTATCTGGCATGTTCTGAAGCCAGGTGGGGTTTTCTGCATTTCCCTGGGGTTACACTTCAGCATATTGAGGTCTGGCCACTGGACGATGCCTGCCTCCTTGAGGCTGCACTGACTCATGTGGTGGTTTTCTGATCTGGAGTCTCCTGGTTCCCCTGGCTATGCTGAAACATGTGGGGGATCCTGGTTTTGGCATTTGCCTGCTCCACTGCTCTGGGGCTCAGAAATTCCTGCTGGTTTACTGAGGTGGAGCCTGCCACTGACTTGCTGGTATACCTCCCATCCTAGACTGTGCTTCCTTTTTTCCTGAGTGATACTGACTTTTTTTTGCCAATCCTCTAAGTCTCCTAGACTAAAACACTTCTCCATCCCATCTTTCTGCTGGCTCTGCTCTTCTAGGATCTTTTGTAGGGAGCTATTTTATGGGTGTTTGAGGAGGAGAATGGGAGAGGCACAACAATCTACTGCTTACTCCACCATCTTGGCTCCCACAAGTTGGAATCCCTGTTCATCCTTTTAGTATTCCACCACCATCATTTTGCACAACTTGGTCAGCCATTTCCCAATTGATGGTTATCACCTCAATTTATGATTCTTTGCCAAAACATTTTATATGTATAGTTTCTTTTTTATTGTTATTGTTTCTTTGGGGCATAGACCAAGTAGTAGCATTGCTAGGTCAGAGAGTTTTATAGCACTTTGGGAATAGTTCAAAATTGCTCTACAGAATGGATGAATCACAGCTATACCAACAGTGCATTGGTGTATCCATTTTCCCATATCCCATCCAACATTTTTTCCTGTCGTATTAGCCAATCTGATAGGTGAGAGGTGGTAGCTCAGAGTTGTTTTAATTTACATTTCACTAAGCAATAGTGATTTAGAGGATTTTTTCTTCTGACTATAGATAGCTTTGATTAGTTCATCTGAGAACTGCCTGTTCATATACTTTAACCATTTGTAAATTGGGGGTTAGCTCTTATTTTTTTTTGTAAATTTGACTCAGTTCTCTATATAGCTGAGAAATGAATCCTTCATCAGAGAAACTAGCTGTAATTCTTTTTCACAGTAATGATTACTAACTGTATATTTCCCTCCATTCTATTTTCTACCCTGTTTCTCCTACTCTCTTTTTCCTTTCACACTATCCATACTCAAAAGTGTTTTGCTTCTGACAACCACCTTCCTGAATCTGACCTCCCTTCCAACAGTCCTACCCCCCTTTTTATCCCTTTCTCTCCTATTCCTGTAGGATAAGATAGAATTCTATAACCAGCTCAGTATTTATGTTATTCCTTCTTTGAGCCAATTTCAATGAGAATAAGGTTCAATCATTGTCTTCTACCTCCTTCATTTTCCCCTCCACTGTAAAAGCTCTTTTTTTGCCTCTTTCTGTTAGATAAATATCCCATTCTTCCTTTCCCTTTCCTCTTCTGCCAGTGCATTACTCCTTCCACCCCCTTAATTTTACTTTTATAAATAACATCTCATAATATTCAACTTATGCACATGCACTCTATTTATACTCTTTCTAACTGCCCTAATAATAAGAAAATTCTTGAGTTACTAGTATAATCCTCCTATATAGAAAAGTACACTGTTCAAATTTGTTGAATTCCTTATGATTTCTCTATTGTATTTACCTTTTTGTGCTTCTCTTGAGTGTAGTATTTGAAAGTCGAATTTTCTATCTAACTCTGATTTTTTCACCAGGAATGCTTGAAAGTTCTCTAATTCACTGAATATCCATTTTTTGAAAGATTATACTTAGTTTTTCTGGGTAGGTGATTTTTGGTTGTAATCCTAGCTTCTTTGCCCTTTTGAGTATCATATTCTAAGTCCTTTGATCCTTTAATGTAGAAGCTGCCATATCTTGTGTTATGATTGTGGCTTCAGGATATTTGAAGTGTTTCTTTTAGGCTGCTTGGAATATTTTTTCCTTGATCTGGGAGCTCTGGAATTTGGCTATGATATTCTTGGAAGTTTTCGTTTGGTGATTTCTTTCAGGAGGTGACTGGTGGATTCTTTCAGTTTCTATTTTACTCTCTGGTTCTAGAATATCAGGGAAGTTTTTCTTCATAATTTCTTGAAAGCTGATATCTAGTCTTTCTCTCTCTCTGTTTTTAATCATGCCTTTCAGGCAGTTCAGCTGCTCTTAAATTGTCTCTCATTAATCTATTTTCCAAGTCAGTTATTTTTCCAATGAGATATTTCATATTTTCTTCTATTTTTTCTTTTTTTGATTTTGTTTGATTTTTTATTCATGTCTCATAAAGTCATTAGCTTCTACTTGCCCAGTTCTAATTTTTAATGGATTTTCTAATTGAGATTTTGTACCTCCTTTTAAATTTGGACAATTTAGCTTTTAAAAGAATTCTCTTAAGGGTTTTTTAATCTTTTTTCCATTTATTCAATTTTGATTTTTAAATTCTTTTCAGTGAAATATTGTGTTTCTTTTATCATTTGGTCTATTCTGTTTTTCATGGTGTTATTTTCTTCAGTATTTTTGTGCCTCCTTCAGCAAGGTATTTTTTTTTTCATGATTGTCTTGAATCACTCTCATTTTCCTCAATTTTTCCTCTACTTCTATTATTTGAGTTTCAAAATTATTTTTGAGCTCTTCTAGGATCCTTTTTAGTCCTGAGACCAATTCATATTTTTCTTTGAGGCTTTGAATGTAGCAATTTTGACTTTGTTGTCTTTTTCTGCATTTGTGTTTTGATCTTCACTTTCAGCACAGTAACCTTCTATGGTCATGTTCTTTTTGCTGTTGTTATTTGCCAATTTTCCCAGTCTTTTTTTTTAACTTTCAACTTTATATGTTAAAGTTGGGTTCTGCTTTCAGAATGGAGATGACATTGTCCCAAGCTTCAGGGGTTTTCAGCTTGCAGCTGTCTTCAAAGCTAATTTTATTTATTTTTGTGGGGTCGGTAAGTTTTCAGTTCTTTTAAGGTATTATAATCTAAGGAAAGATTTGTTATTACTCTCCAGGCCTATGAGCCACCATAAGCATTCTTTTCCAATCTCCAACTGTGACTAGGGTCTCCACTCACCTGTTGTAGCAAGCACTGTTGTGCTAGTGGTCTTTCTAGCCCTGGAACTACAACCTAGAAGTGCAACTTGGATAGGCAATGCAACTGATACCTACTTTCAGTGTCAGCAAAGGGACCACTATGGTCTCCTTCTGACTAGTTATTTGATTCCCTTACTGTCTGTGGGCTGAGAGCTCTAGAAGCCACTTCTGCAGATTCAGTTACCCCCAAGGCCAGCTGCTGGCTTGCTGAGGTGAACCCTGTGATGTACTGTGCTCAAATCTCCATTGGTGAGACAGACCTTTCCTGTAGACCTTATAAGTTGTCTTGGGCTAGAATATAGTTTCATCCTGTCCTTTTGTGGCTTCTTCTACTCCAGAATTTGTTTTACATCATCATTTAAAGTTGTTGAAGGGGAATTTAGGAGAGCTCAGGAAAATCCCTGCCTTTTATCTGCCATCTTGACTCTATAACACCCCCTGACCAATTTTAGAAATCTAATGGTACAAAGAGGTATCCTAAACATTAAATGCAACCATAAAATAATTTTGATGAGAGTGACAAGAAATAAATGATAAATTTTAGCCACATTTCTGGCAATTTTTCTCATATTCACACAGAAATTCCTAGATTAATATACATTTTGAGTCCCATTTTGCAAATCCAATCGCAGTTCCTAATTATTTTTTTTCTTTTCTAAGAAAATCATGTTCCTGAACCAGTACCTTTTCATTTACATTGGCTTTTTGAACTACTCCTTCCCCTGGGAAATTTCCCCCAGGCTTAGGTATTCCATAATATTTGTCACCCCTGTGAAATAATAAAAACAAAGTTGCATAGGGACAAATGATTTCAAACACAGGTTTCAAATTCAAATAGAAATGGGTTCCTGAAAGTTGTGTATTGACTTAGAATACTGTAAGTTAGCATTTTTTAATGTTTTATTGTATTTTTGCTTATTTTGTTAAAAATTTCTCCATTTTTTTAAATCTGATTCAGGCTATACTCAAGAATTTTACTGCTATAATACCTTTCATTTAATATAAGTAAACCCAAAGTGAAATGTGCTATTACTTGAGATAGATAGATAACTACTGATCACTAGATATCTTCAAGTGGATGTTGAATTACAACTTTTGGGAGAAAGGTGTGGGTGCTGTCCTGTTGAGCTATAGGGAGAATTGATTAGATGACTCCTGTTATTCTTTCTAGTCCTTTGATAATATGTTACATATAAAGGAAGAAGTGATATACTTTGAGAGAAATTTTAACAATTTTTTTAAAGTGTTGGTGCTGAAAAATGGCAAAGTTTAATTATTTAGGCAAGTCAATTATATGAAAAAACATGTTCTCTTAATACTAGATAAAGTCATTATAATACTTTTTCTTCATATCTAAAGTAGGGTATTAGGGATGAGGCATCAACCATTCCTATTAAAATGTATTTAGTGATGCAAAAATGTCCACTGAGCTTATATTCTGAGCTCACATATTGATTGATCAATTACCTATGTATATAAAAAGTGAGCAATGTATACTGCATGTGGTGAAATATAGCTTTTTTGTTTGTTTGTTTGTTTTTAGAGTAGTTTGATATCTAAGATAGTTAAAGAAATAAGCTGGTGGAATTGATTTTGTGTGTATAAGCATATGTTATGTGCAATACCAATGTGTCATAAAGACCCAAAGAAAGCATCTCAGCACTTAGTGCATGCTTGCTGGAAGATTTATGGTGCAGCATGGACAAGAATTACACAAGATGAGAAGGCATGGATGGACAAATTGTGATATGGGCCAGTAGAGGGAACAACCATGTCATTGAAAACACTGATCTATAGACATGTCTAGGCTTTTATAATAAATATTACAATGTGTTATCACTAAAAAGGGAATAATTATGCTTCAACACCAATCTTCCCTTCCAATTTGTAAGCGTTATTCAAACATGGAACACACTGTTTTAAGTGTTACTCAATCATCTCATAATTTATTTGCTGTTCAGTCAAAACACTCAGTTCAGTTTGTAAATACAGAATTTTTTTCTTCTGTCATCTCAATATCCATTTTCTTCCTCTAGAAAATTAAGGAGTTGGACCATATAATCTGTACAGTCAAACTAACATCCTATGAATCTAATTATGTCAATTGTGCCTATCTTAATAAAAATAATTAGTGTGGATATGGGTAGTATATTAAGGAAGATTTCAAGCAAAGTTGAGAGAGGTACATTAAAGCCCTTTACCATCTGACTCCAGGATACCTTGTTAAGCTTACTGCACATTACTCCCTTTTGCACATTCTCCAGTCCAGCCAAATAGTTTTTCATGTTGTTTCACATATATTCTCTTTTCTGTCTTGATGCCTTTATATAGTTTCCCCCCCAAGCCCCTAGTTGGTATATCTCCTACCTTATTCCTTAGATAGTCTTGGTTGTTTTGGTGCACAATGATAAACATTACCTACCAAGCTTTTCCTGGACATATTTTATTGACATTATAGTTAAGCCTATATAAACTAAGTGTCTTTGAATCTCTCACCGATATGGAACCTCTTCTTCACTCTTGAAATTTCTTAATCTTGATTTTCTCTCCTCTTTAGGCCAGAATTATGGCCCAACCATCAATTTCTATTCCTTGTTTTCCTTTCAAGTCCTTATACATATTTGCTTCTGTCTTAAATTCAATGTAGGCAATTATTTTGGATATCCAAGTTTTGGTGCTGGATATCCAATAGCATATTTAAATGCTCCCTTTAGTTACTCTGGAGTAATTTTATAAGTAATTTTACAAATTATAAAATTTATAATTTTATAAGAACATAAGGTTCTTGATGATGCGTGTCCTTGAATCTCAACCTTTCACACAATTATTTTCTTTCCCTTTTTCCCTCACCCTCAGTCTTATGTTAACACTAACAACTGTTTAGCCACTGAATTCCAGAGTTTTTTCTAAGTATCCAGAAATTCAAATTCCAAATATATTATCAAATACCTACTTTCTCAATTATTTCCATACCACAGTGGAAAAAAATGAAAAAAAAGAAAGAAAAGAAAAAAAATCTGTTCCAACAAATATGCACACATAAGCAAAATAAATTCCTATATTAACCTTAACCAACTTTGGCCAAAAAATAAATTATACCTCATTCTTTATATTTAGTTTATCACCTCTTTTTCAGGAAATGAGTAGAATTTTATATTATTGATCCTCTGGAAGAGGAGCACCTTATTTTAACCCATTTTTCTAATTTCCCAATGTCACAAAGAGAGTAAGTAGCAGAATTAGAATTTTAACCCAGATGATTTCACTTTAAATACAGTACTCTTTATACAATACCACGACTAATAAGTTTACGTGTGGAGATTATTGTCTTTTGGTCAGATGTTGCTAACCATTACTATGATACAATATAGAGATGACATTTCATATTTCCCAGCATAGGGATAGAATGAAACACAAGTAGACCCACAGTAGAGGTGGCCATGGTTTCATTCACTCTGCTGAAGTATGGCTTCTCTTTTGGGGAGATAGATATGGAGTACAGACACTAGATTAAAATACCTCAAATAAAGCACCACCTATAGTCCTCTCCTCATTGTTTTGAAGAAAAAGATTCTAAAAAGAAGAAAGTTGTAGATTTTTATATTCTTTTGATAACTGTTTTCATTTTTCCACGATCCCTAGGGCTAAAAAGTTTTGTTTTGTGCCACCACTCATTATCCCCAGATTGTAAGTAATCCATGTCTTTATGCATCATAATAAGTGATCTTTGGATAGCTGCTCATCAAGAAGATGCATTTTGCTCAAAGATAAGCCAGATGACTCAAACCAACAGGATGTTTAGCTACCTTTAATGAATAATTAAGTTGGGAAATGATCCTTTGCTTTGACAAAAACAAACTTTCTCTAAAACATATTACCTACACTGCTTTGACTGTTAGGCCATTAATTTCATTGCATAGCCAACAATATTTCTCTGTGAAATAGCCCTTTAACCTACAAATAAATATGAGTCTAGAAAATTTTAGCTAGCTATCAAAAGAGAATGGAAAATTGAAAATTTTGGTGGCACCTACATCTTCAAAGGAAGTAGTTCAATCTTCAGAGTAATCAGTGATAATGAGTCACAAAGGTAGGAGTAGGTCAAGGCAGGGCAGGTCTAGGCATTCAGAAATTGGTAGCAGAGGCATTGGCCCTAGACGTAATTGCTTGAATGTTATTTAATATCACTTGTAAGTATCATCTTTTAAGGTGATATGAATAATGGACTATTGACCTTTAAAAACCATCAATTTATAAAACTATTTCCTGAAAGAGTGAAATACAAAGAACTTTTAAGCACCAGCATTACTCAGAATGGAAAGGATAAAAATAAGCAAAGAAAGGGAAAATAAAGGCTGGAAAATGACAGAAAAAGAAGAAAAGGAGAGATGGAGGAAGAAAGGGCTTTATCAAATTCAATAAGGACAGAGATAAAAATAGGCAAACTGTCACAGAATTCATTTCTGGTCTATGTCCCTTAAAAGAATGTGACAATGATTTCTTTGGATCCTTTTATTTTTAGCCCATAGGGATGGAATTTTTGCTTATATAAAGAGCCTCCAGCTATCCTTCCTACATTGAGTTTTACAAACAATTCTCAATTTCACATTAAGATGAAGGGAAAAAAAGGAACCTTTGGGTTCATATGGTAGTTGATGAAGGTAAGGCATGCAATATATACCTACCTTTAAGGATAGAATTAAATGATAATGTATTTTTTAAATCATTAGAAAAAGAAATTCTTTCTTCTACACATACACACACATGCAAACATAAACACACACACACACACACACAGAGGAATGGTGCAAGGGAAAGAATAGAATGTTGAACATGGAGTAAAAGGACCTGAGTTTTCAACCTGTACTCCTGCAGGCATTCAATCAGCAAGCATTTATTTTGAATCTACTTTGGTAGATCACTTAAGCTTTCTATGTCTCTGTTTCTTCAGGTTTAAAATGTCAGAGTATGGGCTACATAACCTCAAAAACCCAAACCTAGATCAATCATCCTATGATTTTAAATGTCATTAAATATTAATAGATTCTTATGGAACTGAGATCATATATTTCCTTCCCAAAGGTTTAGTAAGTGTAGGAGAACTTTGTTTGAACAATTCTTCATTAATCTGTCACCTTCACAGATAACTTTAGATAATTCATTGGAATCTCTTTGTCTTTCTCTTAATAACTTGACAGTGCAAATTATTACTTTAACTCATCCTATGACTTTGAAACTTCATATGAATTACATTACATAGAAGGAATGAGAGGAAATATGTAGATAACATTGTTCAACATCTTTTAAAACATCATACATCAAATCCATTTCAACTTATGTAACCTTTACTACTCATCACTATTTTAATGCTCTTATGTTAGACAGAAACTGATGATGTTTTCATACATCATGGAAAGGAAATGGTGCCTAAAAATAAATAAATTTATTATTTATTAAACATATTTATGTTCAGATTAGAGTCCTACTTATCAATTAGTACTGTTCATTATATCATATCAAGACAAATGATTAATGAAATACTGATTAATGAAAACAGGAATGGTTCCAAAGTATTTAAAAGCTCCTTAATAAAGGTTTACTTACTGACTGACATGTTAAAAGAGAGGACTAAAGATGTTTATTAAAGTGTCTGTTATTATTGTTTGTGTCGTACTGCTTATTAGACTGTAACAAATCAAGAAGTATATAGCAAGTATCTGCTTTATTCCAGGTACTATATATATGCTAGGCCCTTGGCAGATAAATAATAAAGCAATTCAGTTCTTGCCATCAAGGCATGTACATTTTTTTGCAAATTGCATAGAGAGAAATATAATATATATTAATAGATTAAAAATGGAAGAGTCACAGGATAATTAGAAAGTGATGTTAGAGGGGAGGATGTTACTGTTGATACTATTGAGTCATTTCTTTTGTGTATGACTCTTTGTGATCCCACTTGGTGTTTTCTTGGCAAAGATACTGGAGTGGTTTGCTATTTCCATCTCTAGCTCATGTTACAGATGAAGAAATTGAGGCATATAGGATGAGGTGACTTGTCCAGGGTCACACAGCTAGTATCTGAGGTCAGATTTGAGCTCATGAAGATGAGTTTTTCTGATTCCAAACCCAGTGTTCCAAACTACTGCACCACCTAGCTGTCCCAAGAGGAGGGGAGGATAATGAGGGGCAAATAATGGGGAATCAGGAAAAACAGATTCTTGAAGACAAAATTATTGCAGATAGACTTTGAAGGGCACTAGGGTCTCTAAGTAGTAGAAATAAAGAGGGAGAGTCTTCCTGTTCAGAAGAATTAAATGAGAATCAGTGTCATATATGGGTAACATTAAGGAGAACTGTTTGACTAGAAGTAGAGTGTGTAAGTGGCATCAAGGTAAAAATCAGCTGGAATTAGACTATAACAGGCCTTAAGTGACAAATAGAAGATTTTGTATTTTATCCTTGAGGTGATGGAAACCACTGGAGCTTATTGAGCATGGTAGCAACACCGTCCAATCTCAGTCTTAGAAATATCAATATGACAGCTATGTGAAGGATATTTTGGAAAGAGAAGAGCTTGGAGGCACCCAGACCAGTTAGGAGGCTGTTACAAATTCTAGTAAAGAGATAAGCATGATTAAGGTGTGAGTAATATTAACAATAATAACTAACTTTTATTTAGCACTCTAAGGTTTACAAAGAACTTTGTATATATTATCTCATTTTATCTCCATGTAAACCTTATATGGTTGATGCTATTATTATCCACATTTTACAAATGTGGAAACCAAAACTGATAGGAGGAAAATTACTTGAATCATTTGTGCTGGATCACATAGCTAGTTCCTATCTGAGACAAGACACAAACTCAGGTTTTCCTGACTCCAATTCCAGGGCTTTTACAGCTAAACCATGTAGAATGGTTAGTCATCCAGTCACAACACATTTATTAAGCACCTACTAGGTACTCAAAACTAGGGGAAAAAGAAGAGCAAAAGATAGTCCCTGTTTTCAGGGAGTTTACAGTGTAATGTTACGTAGAATAAAGAAGACTGGTGCAAGAAATGTAGAGGATGAAAAATTAAAAAGACTTGGCAACTAATGAAATATGGGAGTTAAGTGAGAGTGAAAAATAAAGTATGACTCCTGAGTGGTGAACCTTGGTAGCTATCTCTCTTCTTTTGTTCATGTTATGCTCATTGTCCCAAGTGCCTCGTATTTTCTGTTTAGTGAAATCCTACCCATCCATTGAGGTACAGGTGAAATGCTCCCTCTTTTGCCTAGTCCTATTTGATAGTTTTCTCCTTTTCTGACTCTTATTTTACCATGTAATTTATCACTTTATTGTAGTAGGTGATATTGTTTTTTTCTATGCAATTTAATCTTATTTCATGTATATGTTTTCCCTTATTAGTTGGTAAACTTTTTGTGGGTTGTGGATATTTTATGTTTCTTTCATACTACACAACACCTAGTAAAATGTTAGAAACAAGGGGCAGCTAGTTGCACAGTGGATAGAACATGAGCCTTAAAGTCAGGAGGACCTGATTTTAAATCTGACCTCAGACACTTATAAGCCGTGTGACCCTGGGCAAGTCACTTAACCCCAATTGCCTTAAAAAATGTTAGAAACATAATTGAGTTGATGTTCAAAAAAACTTTTTGGATCAAATGCAATTTTAAAAATCTATGCAAATGTTAGCTACATTATGTTTATCACCATCATTAATATCATCATCATCTTCATGTTGATTACCATTTTTAGGTACTATATACGAAGATGAATTAGCAAAATCTTCCAAGCAGCTTCTCAATTTAATGGCTCTCATTGGCAGAACATCATTCTTATTCTTCTTCTTTTGTTATTTCAGGAAGGATTTTTCCCTTTAATAATATTTTACTTTTTTCCAATTACATGTAAATATAGTTTTCAACATTAATTTTTATAAAATGTTGAGCTCCAAATATTTCTCCATCCTTTTCTCCCTTAACCCCTCCCCAAGACAGCAAGCAATCTGATATAGCTTATACACACACAATCATGTTAAGCATATTTCCACATTAGTCATATTGTGAAAGAAAAATCAGAACAAAAAGGGAAAAATCACAAGAAAGAAAAAAAAAGTGAAAATAGAATGCTTTGGTGTGCATCCAGACTCCATAGTTCTTTCTATGAATTTGGTTAGAATTTTCCATCATGAGACTTTTGGAATTGTCTTGGATCATTGTATTACTGAGAAGAGCTAAGTCTATCGTAGTTAATCATCAGACAATGTTGCTATTGGTGTGTATGTTCTAGTTCTGCTCACTTCAATCAGCATGAGTTCATGCAAGTCTTTCCTGGTTTTTCTAATACCTGCCTACTCATCATTTCTTATAGTCCAATTGTATTCCATTACAATAATATACCATCATTTGTTCAGTCATTCCCCAATTGATGGGCATCCCTTTAATTTCCAGTTCTTTGCCACTACAAAAAGAGCTGCTATAAATAGTTTCATACATGTGGGTTCTTTCCCCTTTTTTGTGATCTCTTTGGAATACAGATCTGGTAGTGGTATTGCTGGGTCAAAGATATGCACAACTTTATAGACCTTTGGGCTTATTTCTCAACTCAATCAACAATGCATCAGTGTTTTTATTTTCCCACATCTTCTCCAAACACTTATCATTTTCTTTTTTTTTGTCACATTAGTCAATCTTATAGGTGTAAAGTGGTACCTCTGAATTGTTTTAATTTTCATTTCTCTAATCAATAGTGATTTAGAACATTTTTTCACATAATTGTAGATAGCTCTAATTAATTCATCTGACAATTGCCTGTTCATATCCTTTGGCCATTTATTAATTGTGGAATGACTTGTATTCTTATAAATTTGATTCAGTTTTCTATATATTTTAGAAATGAGACCTTTATCACAAATAGTGGCAGTAAAAATTATTTCCCAGCTTTCTCCTTTCCTTCTAATCCTGGTTACATTGGCTTTATTTTGCAAAAGTCTTTTAATTTAATGTAATAAAATTATGCATTTTGCATTTAATAATGTTCTCTGTCTCTTGTTTGGTCCTAAATTCTTCCCTTCTCTGTAGAACTGACAGGGAAACTATTCCTTGCTCTCCTAATTTGCTTATGGTATCATCCCTTGGGTCTAAATCATCTACCCCTTTCACCTTATCTTGGCATAGTGTGTGAGATGTTAGTCTATGCCTAGTGGCAGATCATCATTCTTTAAAAAAAATATAGATAGTGGCTTTGCAAACAGATGACGTGGTCCGCAATCCTTCCCTTTTACTGACATATTATTACCAAAATGCATTCATTCAGGTCATTTAAATTTTTCTTGATTTGTAAAATGAAAGAGTTTGGATTAGATGGCTTCTAAGGTGCTTTCTAACTCTAAATCTTCAGGCGCTAAAGGAATTGTACTTCAGAGGAAAATAAAATCAAGAATTTGAGACATAATTCCTTGACTCGTTTTTAAAACTTTATTTTTTTATTCTGTTTTCATTCTGATCTTTATAATTATTTCATCTAGAATTCTCAATAACTTTCTTTCATTTTGAAAAGAAATTTACCTGGAAACTTTTGAAGGCCAGGGATTATGTGTTTGTAATTCAGTTTGAATAGCATCTTGTAAAACATTATTCACAGATAAATATTATATCAATGTGAGCTAAATTATTAATTATTGAAAGTGTGTGTTTGGACTTTACTTTTTTAATGAATTAGCATATCTGTAAGTCAAAATAACATAATTAAAATGATTGACTAGTGCTGTTTTAAAAATTGTTTTTTTTAATCTATAAGCTAAAATTAAGTTCACAATTTATTTATTTGGTAGTAATGCCTTACCAAAAATCAGACATTGATCCTGATAGTTTAGCAAGCATGGTTAAACTTGATGCAATATAAAATGGATTTAACCTTAACCCTGCAAATAGAAGTTTATGATAGAAACCTACAACATTCTATAACCCAATTGCTTTTTTTCTTTTGTAGTTCTTCATAGTATTCTGAACAGCTTTTACTCAACATTACTAGAGAGACAATTATCATATGATCCCAACATTTCATATAAAAAAAATGATAATTTTTTTCACCAATTTCCTGATTCCACTATTCTGAGAACTGTGACTTTTTCTCAAAGACAGTTTCTATTAAGATAGGCTAGTACTTGGCCATGAGATTTTAATATCGCCTAAAAATGATAGGGATGAAATGACAAGGAACAAACATAAAGGGATGAGCATGAAGCTAATCAAAATGTTGAACAAATCTGGGAAAAACACCTTCATTTTTCTTCTTGAAACTAAAATTTAAATTTCCTAAAGAAATTTCAGAGGAAATTTCCCAAATCAGGAATGATAGAGTTGTATATTACAAAGAATATGGTGGCATCAACTTCTGGGAGCCAAGATGGTAGAGTAAGAAGTAAATCACTTTTACCCTCCCTTATTAACCTCTGAAAGCCCAAAAAATATCACCCCAGGAAAAACCCTGGAACAGCTACACCAGAAGAAAGACTAGGCACAGCAGTCCAGTAGCCCAGGTAGATTGAGGGATTAACTGGAAAGGCTCTTCTTGCCCTGGGGGAAGGGGAGCAATACCAAACAGGAGGCATCCCAGCAAGTTAGCAGAAAGCCCCACTTCAGCATACCAGGAGGAGACCCTAAAACCCAGGTGGTGGAGCAGGCAAATACCAACACCAGGACCCCTAAGTGCCTCAGTGAGGGCAGGGGGACCAGTGGAAACCAGTTTGGAAAACCACTAGGTGCTTTGGCATTCTACAGCAACTGGGTCTCTGAGTGTCTCAGTAAAACTAAGGGAAGCAGTGCTTCAAGGGTCCCCAGGCAGATAAACATCTGGCAATATCCATCTGAAAGGAGCTAAAGAAAGCAAAAGGAAGGAAAGGCCAGGGTGAGCAAGAAATCTTCAGAGGCCACACTAACCAATCCTACCCCTACAGTTCCAGTGTTGCTAATTCCAGCCCAACACCAGGTAAGCTGCCAGAACCCTACAGCCTCCAACTGCCATCATCAGAGGCCCCAACACACAAAGCCAGTGACCAGGCCCTAGGCTCCCAACACAAGAAAGTTGGGTCAGTGCCCTCTGCTCCCCAGCAGGAGAGCTCAATCTCTTTAAAGGGCAGGAAATATTATATGGTGGCATCTACATTAAGCCTTAAGTTAAATAATGGATTCTAATTAGCAGAGGAAAGAGTGTACATTTTCAGACATGAGGCACTGCCTATGAAAAGCCATTGGATCTAGAGAATCGGTGCTGAAATTTAGGAACCTGAAAGTAGGTTAGTTTGGCTACAGTAGTGGGTGCATAATGAGAGTAATTTGAAATACATCTGGAAATGCATAATAGATTTAGAATAAAGAAAAATAATTGTTTAGCTAAGGAGTTTGTACAGTAACCTAGAGACAATAGGGAGCCACTGAAGCTACTTGTTCAAAAGAATGATAGAGTTGTATATTACAAAGAATATTTTTGTAATTGTGAGAACAGTTGAGAGAAATGTTGGGAACAGAGAATGTAATTAAGATGCTGCTTTATTTTTTATGAAAGAATAATTATCCCAAATAAGATTGTGATCATGTGAGAAGAAAAAAAAGGTAATGAGTATGAGAGATATTATGATTGTATGATTGAAAAATCTTGTTAACCATGAAGGAAAGTGATCAATCAACAATAACTAAAACATTGTAAAGCTGGGTGACTGAAAGTATGGCAGTGTCCTGAAAAGAAGTCAGGAAATTTGGAGGAGGGGAAGATCCCAGGAGGAAGAGAATGACCCCTGTTTTGGAAAAGTTGCAATATATATGTATGTTTGTGTACATGTATGTGTGTATGTGTATGTGCATGTATGTGTATGTGTGTATGTATATGTAAGTGTGTATATAAGTCTATATGTATATGTGATATATATATGATATATATATGTCTATTTCAGACATGATATGGATGAAGGTCAAAATAAAGAAATTAATAAAACAGTTATTAATCAAAATGCCAAACTAGAAAAAGGTCTCTAGCTCAGTATCCCAGGGATGTGTCCTTGCTTCTCTTCTATTCAAGTCTTTTATTCAGTGATTTGGATAGAGGCATAGATGGCATACATATCATATTTGCCCATAGGACAAATCTGAAAGGCTTAGCTATATTATTGTCATTTTAAATGTGATGTTTTAATTAAATGAATTAATCCATTAAAAGAAAAGATTTGGTAGAGTAGGTTTAATCATATCCCCCAAAGCTATTATTTCATATCCCCCAAGAACTATTATTTCAAGGAATATTTGATCATCATGTATTTTATACTTTTATCTCCTTGTCTCATTTGAGGCCTGAAATGAAGTGACCATGGCAGGAAGCTCAGTCAGGCTTACTGACAGAGACTGAAACTAGTAACCTTCTACTGGACCTCTAAACAATGACAAGCCTATAGCTGTACCAGACAAACTGGGTCAGTCAGAAGCTTTCAAAATGGAGTCCAGGAGGACAGCAACCAGATATTGTCCAGGGTTAGATCACTAAAGGTGAAATTGGAGTTTGCAGGTTCTCAACCTGACCTATGCCAAGCATAAAGGATCCCCAAAACACAAACCTAGAGGAAGAAAATAATTTCAAAATACTTACAAACAAGCTTCAGAAAGAAAACAAACAAAAAACAAAAAAATACCATAGCCACAAGATCAACTAGCATTCTTTAAAAAAAATGGAGCAAGAGCTAAAAAAAAAAATGAAAGTGATTCTTATAAATAAAATGAAACCTAAAGGAAAGAAATAAAAACAAATGAGAGCATTAGAGAAAAGACTTGAAAGGAGAATTAATGACTTAGTATAAGAAGCATCAACCCAGATTAATTAATATGACTTAAAAATCAGAATGGAACAAACAAGTTATGCCTCCATAAGACAATCAAAACCTTAAAACAGGAAAAAAAGATATGACAATCATCATTTTTATTTTTAATTTGTCATATTTATTTTTAACTTTCTTTTCTTCATAGATTTTGAGTTTAAGATTTTCTCTCTTCATCCCACAGCTCCCCAACCCACTAAGAAAGCAAATAATGTGATATCAATAATTGATGTGTAATCATGTGAAACATATTTCCATAATAGCCATGTTACCAAAAAATTAAAGAAAGCAAGAAAATTATAGTACAATTTGTATTCAGAGTCAACAATTCTCTCTCTTTGGAGGTGCAAAATATTTTTTTTTCTCATCCCGAGTCCTTTGGAATTGTCTCACATCATTTTATTTATCAGATTAATGAAGACTTTCACAGTTGATCATCATTATAACACTGATGTTATGAGTCATTTTACTTTGCATCGGTCATATAAATACTGCCAAGTTTTCCTGAAACCATTTTCCTTGTCATTTCTTATAGAACAATAGTTCTCCACCAAAATCGTATGCCACAACTTGTTCAACTATTCCCTAATTGATGAGTAACTAATAAACTTCCAATTCTTTTCTACTACAAAAATAACCTCTATAAATATTTTTGTACATATGATTCATTTTTCTTTGATCTCTTTGGGGTACAGACCTATTAGTGGTATGATTGGATGAAAGGGAAGTTGTATTACTTGAATGCAGTTTTATACTCCTTTGAGAATAACTCCAAATTATTCTCCAGAATGATTAGACCAGTATACTACTTAACCAACAAGTGATTAATGTACCTATTTCACTCATCCCCTCCAGCATTTGTCATTTCTGAGAGGTGTGAAGTGGTACCTAAGAATTGTTTTAATTTGACTTTCTCTAGTTAATAGAGACTTTGAATATTTTTTTCATATGACTATAGAAAGCTTTGATTTCTTTGTCTGAAAACTTCCTGTTCACATCCTTTGACCATCTGTCAATTGGAGAATGACATGCATTTTTGTAAATTTGACCCACTTCTCTATATATTTGAGAAATAAGGCCTTTATCAGAGAGACTTGATATAAAATATTTTGATATTGCTTCATTATCAAAGGTATCTTTCAGCAAAATGTAGTTTCTTTAACTATATGTTTTGATTAGGTCTATTTTTGCTTTTGCTTTGTCTGAGATCATGATTTCTACCCCCCCCTTGTGTACTTCAACTACATCATAACATATTCTACTATAGCTCTTTTTTTGAACTGTGTCTTTCTGTTTCAGTGTCTCTTATACATAACACATTGTTAAATTCTTGTTTCTAATGCAATCTGCTATTTGCTTTTTTTTATGAGGGAGCTCTTTACTTTCAAATTAACAGTTATTATTATTAATTATATATTTCACTCCATCCTATTTTCTTCTATTTGCCTTTTCTCTCCTTTTATCCTATGCTTTCTCAAAAGCTGGTTTTACTTTATGACCACTGCCTCCCTTAATCTGCCCTGCCTTTTACCACCCCATTCTCTTTATTTTATCTCCTTCCCCTACTAATTCTTTACTGAGTAAGATAAATTTCTGCTACCAGTTGAATTTTAATTTTAAAAAAATTAGTGTTTCCACCAATTACATATAAAAACAAATTTTAACTTTTTTTTTAAATTTTGAGTACCAAATTCTCTCCCTTCCTCCCCCTACACCTCATTGAGAAGGCAAAGGAATTTAATATAGGTTATACACATGTAGTCATGTAAAACATCTTTTCATATTAGTCATGTTGTAAAGTAAAACATCACAGACCAAAGCAAACAAACAAGAAAAACAGAGAAAATAAAAAAGTATACTTAGATCTGTATTCAGATTCCATCAGTTCTTTCCCTCGGGATTGAAAACATTTTTTATCATAAGTCCATCAGAACTGTCTTGAATCATTGTATTATTGAAAATAGCTAAATCATTCACAGTTAATCATCTTAAAATATTGTTATTACCTTATACAATGATCTCCTGGTTCCATTCATTTTGCTTCACATTAGTTCGTGTAAGTCTTTCCAGGTTTTTCAGAGAGCATCCTGCTCATCATTTCTTTTTAAAAATTTTTTTATTTAGTATTTTATTGTTCCCCAGTTATATGTGAAAACAACTTTTAATATTCATTTTTAAAACTTTTACTTTGAAATTCTCTCTCTTCCCACCATCTTCATTGAAAAGACAAACAATTCAATATAGGTTGTGCATGTGTAGTCATGCAAAACATATCCATAAAAGTCATGCTGTAAAAAAAAAATAGATAAAAAAACTTAAGAAAAAATAAAGCAAGTAAAAATCATATACTTCAATCTGTTTTCAGATACCATCAGCTCTTTCTTTGGGGATGGATAGCATTTTTCATCATAAGACATTTAGAGTTGTGTTAGATCATTGTATTTCTGAGAATACCTATGTCATTCACAGCTGATCATATTATAATATTGCTGTTACCTTGTATACTGTACATTTCACTTTGAATCAGCTCATGCAAGTATTTCCAGGTTTTTCTGAGAGCATTCTGCTCATCATTTCTTATATGTACAATAGTATTCCATCATAATCCCATACCACAATTTGTACAGCCATTCCCCAATTGATGGGTATCCCCTCAATTTCTAATTCTTTGCCCCAGAAAAGAGCTGATATATATATACACACACACACATATATATAGTACATTTAAGTCTTTTTCCTTTTTGTTTTTATCTATTTCAGGATATGGTATGCATGATATTGGTATATCAAAGTGTATGCATGACTTTGTAGCTTTTTGGGCATAGTTCCAAATTACTCTGCAGAATGGTTGAATCAATTCTCAACTCCACCAGCAATGCATTAATAGCATGCTTTTCCCACATCATCTCCAATGTATGTCATTTTACATCTGAAAGGTGTGAGGGAAACAAGGGGGGTGGAGCCAAGATGGCTGCGTAAAAGCAGTGACTTGCTTGAGATCTCCCCCAGATCCCTCCAAATACCTGCAAAAAATGGCTCTAAACAAATTCTAGAGCAGCAAAACCCACAAAAAGACAGAGTTAAACAAATTTCCAGCTCAAGACAACCTAGATGGTTGATTGGAAAGATCTATTGTGCCAGGCTGGGAGAAGAATGCAGTTCTGCATGGGCATGCAGGCAAAGACCAGGCCTTAGCGAACCTGGATCAGGCCTCAGAGGACTGAATCACAGTCAGCTGTGGTGGTTTCCAGACTTCTCAACCCAAACTCCAAAGACAGCTTAGAAGGTCAGTAGGAAAGGTCTGTGACCCTGGTGATAGATAAGCTCTGTCCCAGCCCCATTCCCATGGAAGTCGCAGGGTGGCAGCTGCTTCTGTGCCTCTCAGCCCATAAACTGAGGAGGAATTGAGTGACTGATCAGAGTGGGGTTGCAGGGATTTCTTTGCTGGTGCTGAAGCAAGATTCTCTTGCTGTGCCTATGCTTGGATCTGGGTCACAGTGCTGGGTGGTGGTCCTGGGGTGAGTAGGAGCACTGGTGGTAGAGCTTGTAGTGGCAGTGGAGAGGAAATCCTCCTCACAGTTGCTAGGCAGAAAAAATTGCTTGTCTATGAGTAAACACTCATAGACCAGAGTACAGACCAGGAAATGAGTAAACAGCTCATCTGTGATCATACAACCTTGGATGAAGTGAAAATTTACTGGTCCCTAGAAGTGTCTCTGAAAACAGTTGCACAAAACCCCCGATGCTTGGGATAGTACATTCTCCATACTGGAAGCAGACCCCTACCTTAATAAAAAGTTTATAACTAAGTAATTGACTGGGATCATGAGCAAACTGTGCAAAAAAAAAAAGTCAGACCATAGAATCTTTCTTTGGTGACAAAGAAGATCAAAACATACAACCAGAACAAGATAACAAAGTCAAAGCTCCTACATCCAAAGCCTCCAAGAAAAATAAGAATCAGTCCAGGCTGTGGAAGAGCTCAAAAGGGATTTTGAGAAGCAAATAAGAGAAGCAGAGGAAAAACTGGGAAGACAAGTGAGAGTGATGTAAGAAAATCATGAAAAATGAGTCAACAACTTGCTGAAGGAGACCCACAAAAATACTGAAGAAAATAACACCTTAAAAAATAGCCTAAGCCAAATGGCAAAAGAAGTCCAAAAAGCCAATGAGGGAAAGAATGCCTTAAAAAGCAGAATTGGCCAAATGGAAAAGGAGGTCCAAAAGGTCATTGAGGAAAATAATTCCTTAAAAATTAGCATGGAGCAAATGAAAGCTAATGACTCTATGAGAAATCAAGAAATTATAAAACAAAACTGAAAGAATGAAAAAATAGAAGACAATGTGAAATGTCTCATTGGAAAAACAAATAACCTGGAAAATAGATCCAGGAGAGAGAATTTAAAAAGTATTGGACTACCTGAAAGTCATGATCAAAAAAAGAGCCTAGGCATCTTTCAAGAAATTATCAAGGAAAACTGGCCTGATATTCTCCAACCAGAGAGTAAAATGAGGTCTTTATCAGAGAAATTTACTCTGATAAAGAGGCAGTACCAGAGAATTGTTTTAATTTGCATTTCTCCAATCAATAGTGAGTTATAGAATTTTTTTCATGTGACTATAGATAGTTTTGGGGAATAGCTTTTATTTTCATATATGTGACTCAGTTCTCCATATGTTTGAAAAATGAGGTCTTTATCAGAGAAATTTGCTTCAAATTTTTTTCAGTTACTATTGCTAACTATTTCCCTCCATTTTATAACCCCCACCTCAATTATTAGATACTTTCAGTGTGAAAGGAAATCAAACTGTCCCTTTTCAATAGTGTTTTGCTTCTGACTACCCCCAACCCCAATCTACCCTCCCTTCTATTACCCCATCTTCTCTTATTCCCTTCCCCTTCTAATTTCCTATAGGGTACGATAGATTTGTATATCCAATTGAGTAAGTTTAACTCACTACCCCAACTTCCCCCTTGTTCCTTTCTGGGGTAAAACTTTTTCTTGCCTCTTTTATGTGAGATAATTTGGCCATTCTATCTCTCCTTTTCTCTTTTTCCCAGTACATTCCCAGTACATAAAAAATATTATTTTTTAGATAGCATCTCTTTATATTCAACTCATACCCGTGCCTTCTGTCGATATGTACTCCTTTTAACTACCCTAATAATGAGAAAGGTTGTATGAGTAATAAATATAATCTTCCCATGTAAGAGTGTTAACAGTTTAACCTTATTAAGTCCTTTATGATTTCCCTTTCTTGTTTATGTCTTTATGCTTCTCTTGAATCTTGTATTTAAAGTCAAATTTTCTATTCAGTTCTGGTCTTTTCACCAAGAATGTTTGAAAGTCCTCTATCTCATTGAATTTTCATTTTTTGCCCTTAAAGATTATACTCAGTTTTGCTGTGTAGTTGATTCATGGTTGTAATCCTAGCTCCTTCACCTTTGGGAATATCATATCCCAAGCACTCAGATCTTTTAATGTAGAATCTGCTAAATCTTGTGTTATCCTGACTGTGGCTCCATCATACTTGAGTTATTTCTTTCTGGCTGTTTGCAATATTTGTTCCTTGAACTGGGAGTTCTGGAAATCAGCTATAAAATTCCTAGTAGTTTTCAATTTGGGTTCTCTTTCAGGAGATGATTAGTGTGACTTCTTTCAATTTCTATTTAACCTTCTGGTTGTAGAACATTAGAAGTTTTCCTTTATGATTTCTTGAAAGTTGATGTCTACACTCTTTATTTGATCATGGCTTTCATGTAAGCTAATAATTTTTAAATTATCTATCCTGGATCATTTTTTTTTAGGCAATTGGTGATAAGTGACTTGCCCAGGGTCACACAGCTCATAAGTGTCATGTCTTTGGTCTGAGGCTGGATTTCACTCAGGTCCTCCTGACTTCAGGGCCAGAACTCTATCCACTGTGCCACCTAGCTGCCCCCTGGATATACTTTCCAGATAAGTTGTTTTTCCAATGAGATATTTTACATAATTTTCTTTTTTTGCATTCTTTTTGTTTAGTTTTATTGTTTCATGATTTCTCATAAAGTCATTAGCTTTCATTTACCTCATTCTAATTTTTAAGGAGTTATTTTCATCATGGGGCTTTTGGACCTGCTTTTCCATTTGAGCAATTCTGCTTTTTAAGACATTCTTCTCCTCATTGACTTTTTGGACCTCTTTTAACATTTGATCATCTATTTTAAGGTGTTATTTTCATCAGTATATTTTTGGATCTTCTTTACCAAGCTGTTGACTCTTTTCTCATTATTTTCTTGCATCACTTTTATTTATTCTTCACAATTTTTATTCTATCTCTCTTGATTTGGAAAATCTTTTTTGAGCTCTTCCATAGCCAGAGACCAATTCATATTTTTCTTGGAAGCTTTGGAAGGAGGAAATTTGACTTTGTTGTCTTCTTCTGAGTTTGTGTTTTGATCTTCCTTGTCAGAGCTTTTGTCCATTGTTTGCTCATTTTCCCTAGCATATTCCCTTACTTTAAACTCCGTTAAATTAGGACTCTGCTTCCAGAGTGGAGTTTGCACTGTCTCAAGCTTCAGGGATTTTGTGCAGCTGTGACTTCTAGGGACCTGTAAGTTTTCCCTTCTTTCAAGGTATTATGTTCTAAAGACAGTAGTTTACTACACTTCTAATCTGTATTCTGGTCTGTAAGCAACCACAAGCACTGTTTTCTGCCCTGAAACTATGGAGTGGGCACCACCTCCACTGTGGCTGCAAACCATGGTGCGCTAGTGCTCCTCCTCACACTGGGAGTGCCACACAGTACTATGACTTGGATCAGAGTATGGACAAAGCAGCAAAGTCCTGCCTTATTGCTAGTAATAAAGATTCTTGTAATCTCCTTCTGACCAGTTGTTCAATCCCCTTACCATTTGCAGGCTGAGTTCCAGAAGCAGCTGCTGCCTCTGCTACTGGTGATTCAATTACTCCCAGGGCCTGCTACTGGTTTACAGCAACCAGGGTTATTTTGGCAAGACTGTGTGCCACTTTCATCCTGATGCAGCTATCTTTTCCTGCCAACCTTCCAAGTTGTCTTGGGCTGGAAATTTGTTTCACTCTTTTTGTTTTGGTGGGGGGGGTTCTGTTGATCTAGAATTTGTTTAGAGTAATTTTTAAAGATATTTGAAGGGGTTTGGGGGAAAGTTCAGGTGACTCCTGGTCTTTACTATTCTGTCTTGACTCTGCCTCTCTCCAGCTCCTCTTTTCTTATACAACAATAGTGCTCCACCAAAATCACATACCACAACTTGTTCAGTCATTCCCTAGTTGAACACTTCATAAAAGAAATGCTATAAATATTTGTACATGTAAGTCCTTTTCCTTTTTTCTCTTTAATCTCTTTTGGGATACCTACCTAGTAGTTGTATTGCTAGGTCAAAAGTATTTATGATTTTTATAACATTTTGTGCATTGTTTCAAACTGTTCTACATAATGGTTGAATCAGATTATAACTCATGAACAATACATTAATGTCTCATTTTTCCATATCCACTCCAATATTTGTCATTTTCCTTTTTTGTCCTATTAACTAAAGTAATTGGCATGAGATAGTACCTCAGAAATGTTTTAATTTGCATTTCACCAATCAATAGTGGTTTGGGGCATCTCTTTTTATGGACATATATACATATATTTAAGAAAGGAGGATTTTATCTGAGAACCTTGCTTCAAAATTTTTTTAACAGTCATGATTTCTAACTCTATTCTCCTCTATCCTATTTCTTATTATGCTATTCTATCTGTCCTTTCACCCTGTTCCTCTTCAAAAGTGTTTTGCTTCTGACTACCACCTCCTGGAATCTGACCACCCTTCTATCAGCCCCACCCCCTTTTTATCCCCTTCCTCTCCTACTTTCCTATAGGGTAAGATAGATTTCTATACCCAACAAGGAGTGCATATTATTCCCTCTTTTAGTCAGTTCCAATGAGAATAAGGTTCAAGCATTGCCCACCACCTCCCTTATTTTCCCCTCCTCTGTAAAAACTCTCTTGTCTCTTTTATATGAGATAATTTACCCCATTCTTCCTTTCTCTTTTCCTTTCTCCCCATGCATTCTTTCTTTCTTATTCCTTAACTTTAATTTTTTAGATATCATCCTATTACATTTAACTAATACTCATGCCCTCTTTCTATGTATGTTCTTTCTAACTGCCCTAATAATAAGAAATTTCTTAAAAGTTACAAGTATCATCTTCCCATATAGGAACATATACTGCTTAACCTTATTGACTCCCTTATTATGGAAGTTCTCTATTTCACTGAATATCCCTGAAAGATTATCTTCAGTTTTGGTGGATAGGTTATTTTTGGTTGTAATCCTGGCTCCTTTGCCTTTTGGATTTTCCTCTGATATTCCCTCTGATCTTTTATTGTTTCAGAAGCTGCTGAATTTAGTATTATCCTTACTGTGGCCCAACAATTTTTAAATTTTCTCCTTCACTTTGGAGCTCTGCAATTTGGCTATAATATTTCTGGAAGTTTTTATTTGGAGATCTCTTTCAGAAGGTGGTTTTAGACTATCAAGACAATTTTCCTTGATAATTTCTTCAAAGATGATGTTTACACTCTTTATTTCATCATGACTTTCAGGTAGTCCAATCATTTTTAAATTATTTATCCTGGTCTATTTCCCAGGTCAATTATTTTTCCAAAGAGATATTTCACATTTTATTCTATTTTTTTCATTCTTTTGATTTTGTTTGATTGTTTCTTAATGTCTCATAAGTCATTAGCTTACATACACTCAATTATATTTTTTGAAAAATTGTTTCCTTCACTGAACTTTTGTGTCTCCCTTTCCATTTGTCTAGTTCTGCTTTATAAGGAATTCTTCTCTTCAGTATTTTCTTTCTATATCTTTTCTCCATTCATTCAATTCTTCTTTTTTAAGGCATTCTTCTCTTCATTGCACTCATGTTCCTCTTTTACCATTTTTAAAGGTCTTATTTTCTTCAGTATTTTTTGTGCCTCCTTTACTGAGATATCGACTGTTTTTTCATGATTTTCTTGCATCACATTTCTCTTCCCAATTTTTCCTCTACTGTACTTGATTTTGAAAATCCTTTTTGAGTTCTTCCATGGCCTGAGATCAATTCATATTTTTCTTTGAGGCTGCTGATGTAAGAATTTTGACTTGGTTGTCTTCTTCTGAGTGTGTGTTTTGATCTTTTCAAGAAATATTCAGTCAATAAATATTTAAAGAAATGTTCACCCCCCCCCAAAAAAAAGATCATACTCAGTTTTGTTAGCTAGGTTATTCTTATTTGTAATCCTAGCTCCTTTGCCTTTTGGAATATCATATTTCAAGATGTTTACTCCTTTAACATGGTAGCTACTAAATAATGTGTAATCCTCACTGTGCCTTCACAATATTTGAATAGTTTACTCTGGCTGCTTGCAGTATTTTTTCCTTGACCTGGGAAATCTATAATTTGCCTACAATATTACTGGGAGTTTTCATTTTGGGATGTCTTTCAGAAGGATATGTGTGGATTCCTTTAATTTCTCTTTTATCCTCTGGATCTGAAATTTTAGGACATTTTTCCTTTATAATTTCTTGAAATATGATTTCTCTGGTTTTTTAATCATTTCTGTCGGGTGTTTATTATTTATTTATTATCATTCTGCCCTGTTTAACTTTTTATGCCTCTCAAGTCTTGCATTTGAAGATCAAATTTTTTGTTGAACTCTAGTCTTTTCATCACAAAGGTTTGGAATCTTTCCTCCCTCCTGTGCCCTCCCCCCTTTATTTAATCTCCTTCTTTCCTACTTCTCTGTTAGGTAAGATGGATTTCTATGTTCAACTGATTGTGTATATTATTCCCTCTCCAAGCCAATACTGATGAGAGTAAGGTTCAAGTGATGCCCACTGCCCACCCTTCCCTTTTTCCCCAACCTGTAATAAGTCTTTCATGCCTTGTCATGTGAAATAATTTACTCCATTCTACCTCTTCCATCCTTCTGTCTCCAGTTTATTTTTTAGGCATCTAATTATTCTGACATTATCTCTCCTAGATGTATTTTCCAGGTCAGTTGTTTTAAACATGAGGTATTTTACATTTTTTTAAATTTTTTTGTTTTTCTGAATTTGTTTGACTGATTCTTAGCCCAATTCTAACTTTTAAGAAGTTGTTTTGCTCTGTTAACTTCTGTACTTTCTTTTCCATTTGGCCAATTAGTTTTTAAGCAATTATTTTATTTTTTCAAGTTGTTGACTCTTTTTTCATAAGTCTCTTGAATTACTCTCATTTCTTTTCCAAATTTTTCTACCACATCTCTTATGTGATGTTAAAGCTCCTTTTTGAGCTCTTCCATGAGATCTTTCTGGGTTTGAGACTACTTCCCATTTTTTTCCCTTGGGGTTTTGCCCAGAAGTGTTTTGACATTGTTGTCCTCTTTTGTGTTTGTGTTTTGATCTTTCATGTCACCATAACAACTTTCTATAGTCAGATTATTTTTATTGTTGTTATTTTTTGCTTATCTTTTTTGGCCCTTTTCCTATCTCTTAAATTTGATTTCTGCTCCCAGGGCTGAAGTGCACTGTTTCAGATTTCTTGCGCTGCACGCTGCAGGCCCTGATTGTTTACCGGTGCTGCACTGATGTTGAGTTGAGGCCAATGGTGAACCCTTGTGTCTGGTGCTGTTTTGGGAGTTTAGGGTGGAGAGTGGCTGGCACTACTGGAGGCCTTAGGGGTCTGGTGGTTTACCTGGTGCCAAGCCAAGGTCTTAGTGGAGTGTGTTGAAGCCAGTAGATTTCCCTGGTCTGGCTGCTGCTGGTGGTCTATTTGCCCAGGGTTATACTTAAGCATGTAGAGTTTCTCAGAGTTGGAATCTGCCATTGCCCTAGATATGCTGAGATACATGGAGGGTCCTGATGTTGGTGTTTGCCTGCTCTACCTCACTGAGGTTCAGGATCTACCTCAATTTGCTGAGATGGGGCTTGCTTCTGGCTTCATGGGATGCTTCTTATCTTGGACTGTGCTGCTCTTTTACCCAAGTGAGACAAAATTTTCCTGCTCATCTTCTAACTTTCTTGGCCTCAAAGATTGTTCCATCCCATCTTTTTGTTGGTTCTGCTGTTCCAGGATTTGTTTGAGGGCTCTATTTTATGGTTGTTTGGAGGTGAATATGGGAAAGTTATAGCAATTTACAGCTATCTCTGCCATTTTGCCCAATTCAGTCTCTCTTCATTATTATGTTCCAGCTGACATTAAAAAACAAAACAAAACAAAACAACAATAACAACAACAGAAGGAGTAGCAATCCTGATCTCAGACAAAGCAAAAGCAAAAATAAATCTAATCAAAAGAGATAAGGAAGGAAACTGTATCTTGCTAAAAGGTACCATAGACAATGAAGTAATATCATCACTATGCACCAAGTGGTATAACATCCAAATTCCTAGAGGAGAAGTTAAAGGAGTTGCAGGAAGAAATAGATAACAAAACTACATTAGTGGGGGACCTCAACCTCCCCCTCTCTGAACTAGATAAATCTAACCACAAAATAAACAAGAAAGAAGTTAAAGAGGGGAATAGAATTTTAGAAAATTTAGATATGGTTGATCTCTGGAGAAAATTGAACGAGGATAGAGAAGAATATACCTTTTTCTCAGTGGTACATGGCACCTACACAAAAAATTGACCACATACTAGGGCATAAAAACCTCATAATCCAATGCAGAAAGACATAAATATTAAATGCATCCTTTTCAGATCATGATGCAATAAAAATTACATGTAATAAAGGGCCATGGAAAGATAGACTAAAAATTAATTGGAAACAAAATAATCTAATCCTAAAGAATGAGTGTGTAAAACAAAAAATCATAGAAACAATCAATAATTCCATCCAAGAGAATGACAATAATGAGACAACATACCAAAACTTATGGGATACAGCAAAAACAGTTCTTATAGGATGTTTTATATTTCTAAATGCTTACGTGAATTAAATAGAGAAAGAAGGGATTAACAAATTGGGCATGCAAGTAAAAAAGCTAGAAAAACAACTAATTAAAAATCCCCAATTAAATACCAAATTAGAAATACTGAAAACCAAATGAAAGATTAATAGAATTGAAATTAAACTATTGAACTAAGAAATGAAACTAAGAGCTATTTTTATGAAAAAAAAACCAATAAAATGGATAAAACTTTGGTTAATTTGATTTAAAAAAAAGAAAGAAGAAAACCAAATTACTAGCATCAAAAATGAAAAATTTTTTCACCACCAATCAATAGGAAATTAAAATAATAATTAGGAGCTATTTTGCCTAACTGTATGCTAACAAATTTGACAATCTTAGTGAAATGGAGAAATATTTAGAAAAATATAAATTACCCAGATTAACAGAAGAGGAAATAAAATACTTAAATAACCCCGTTTCAGAAAAAGAAATTTAACAGTGAACTCCCTAAGAAAAAAAATCTCCAGGGCCAGATGGATTCACAAGTGAATTCTACCAAACATTAAAAAAAAACAATTAATTCCAATACTATATAAACTATTTGGGAAAATAAGTGAAGAAGGCATCCTACCAAATTCTTTTTATTATACAAATATGTTGTTGATACATAAACGGGGAAGAGCTAAAACAGAGAAAGAAAATTATATACCAATTTCCCTAATGAATATATATGCAAAAATTCTAAATAAAATAATAGCAAGTACATCAAAGCAGCTGATCTTGAGAATAATATACTATGACCAGGTAGGATTTATAACAGGAATGCAGGCTGTTTCAATATTAGAAAAATTATCAGCACAATTGACCATGTGATTATCTCAATAGATGCAGAAAAAGCTTTTGACAAAATTCAGGACCCATTCCTATTAAAATCACTAGAGAGCATAAGAATAAATGGAGTACTCCTTAGAATGATACACAGTATCTAAAACCACCACCAAACATTATATGTGATGGGGATAAGTTAGAAGCATATCCAATAAGATTGTAGGTGAAATGAGGATGTCCATTATCACCACTGTTATTCAATATTGTGCTAGAAATGTTAGCTGTAGCAATTAAAGGAGAAAAAGAAATTGAAGGAATTAGAATAGGCAAAGAAGAAATAAAGTTATCACTTTTTTCAGATGATATGATGTACTTAGAGAATCCTACAGTATCAAGTAAAAAATACTTAAAATAATAAACAACTTTAGCAAAGTTGCAGGATATAAAATAAACCCACATAAATCATCAGCATTTCTATGTATTACTAACAAAGCCCAACAGTAAGAGATAGAAAGAGAAATTCCATTTAAAGTTACTGTAGACATTATAAAATATTTGGGTGTCTCCTTGCCAAAACAAACTCAGGAACAACATGAACACAATTACAAAGCACTTTTTACAGAAATAAAGTCAGATCTAAATAATTGGAAAAATATCAGTTAATCATGGGTAGACCAAACTAAAATAATAAAAAAGGCAATTCTACCTAAATTAATTTACTTTAATCAGTGCCATAGCAATCAAACTACCAAAAAATATTTTAAATAGCTAGAAAAAAAACAATAACAAAAGTCACCTGGAAGAACAAAATGTCTTGGATATCACCAGGATATCTATAGTCACATGAAAAAATGCTCTAAATTGTTATTGATTGGATAAGTGCAAATCAAAATGACTCTAAGGTACCACATCATATCTATCAGATTGGCTAACATGACAAAACAGGAAAATGATAAATGTTGGAGAGGATGTGGGAAAATTGGAATGCTAATATATTGTTGGTGGGGTTGTGAACTAATCCATCCATTCTGGAGAGCAATTTGGTACTCTGCCCAAAGGGCTATAAAACTGTGCATACCTTTTGACCTAGCAATAGCACTTCTAGTATCCCAAAGATATCATACAAATGGGAAAAGGATACACAAAAATATTTATAGCAGCTCTTTTTGTGGTAGCCAAGAATGGCAAATTGAGGGAATGCCCATCAACTGGGGAATTGCTGAACAAGCTGTGTTATATAAATGTGATGAAAAACTATTGTGCTACAAGAAATTATGAGCAGGCAGACTTCAGAAAAACCTTCAAAGACTTAAATCAACTGATGCTGAGTGAAATGAGCAGAGCCAGGAAAACATTGTGCACAGTAACAGCTACACTGTGCCATGACTGACTTTGATAGACTTAGCTCCCCTCAGCAGTGTAAGGATCTAAGAAAACTCCAAAAGACTCATGATGGAAAAAGCCATCCATTTCCAGAGAAAGAACTATGGAATCTGAATGCAGATGGGAGCATACTATTTGATCTCTTTTTCTTTTGTGATTTTCTTTTGATTCTTCTTTCTAGTGGCTCCTCACATTAGCTTCTAATTCTTCTTTACATCATGACTAATGTGAAAATATGTTTAATATGAATGAATAAGTAGAGCCTATATCAGATTGTATACTGTTTTGGGGAAATGGGAGGTGAGGGATGGGGAGAAAATTTAAAACTCAAAATCTTATGGAAGTGAATATTGAAAACCAAAAATTAATAGATAAATTATTTTTTAAGTGTAGAGAAGATAAAATAATTGAAAAAAAATTGTACATGTTTCATTTGTTGTGTAATGGTTAAAGTCATAGTTATTACATTATTTTCCAAATAAACACACAAAATACAAGGTATAACTGCTCAGTGGTCAAGTCTGCTGACAGGTCTTGACAAGCAACTGTTTGCAGGTGTCACATATTGTTGGGAAGTCCAGCATGCATAAGCAGGAATATGTGTGTGTAATGACTTATTTGCAATATGATACTATGTAGTTACATGATGCAATATTATTTTATCAAAATTTCAATGCAGGGAAAAAACCCACAAATTTATAATAAATTATTAAATTTAAGGCACATCATTTTAAAAGTATATGTATTTTATATTTTTTTGAAATGATGCAAATTTCAAAAAATATTAAATATTTAAGAAAATATATTGCCAGGTGGGTGCTGAGTATTTTTTTTAAAGGGAGTAGTAAGTCAGATATGTTTGGGAACCTCTGATTTACATGATAGCACAGGTATAATCTATTTCAAATTGTCTACGATTTTCTAAGGAGAGGAGGGGAGGAAGGGAGGAAGAAAAATTTAGAACTCAAAATCTTATAAAAATGAATACAAAAATTGTCTTGATGTGTAATTTATAACAATAAAATACTATTTAAAAAGAAAAAAATAGAGAGCTTTTACTAGGATATTTTGAAAGATAATCTATATTGGTATGAATAAAACCTGCACATTATACTGGGAGGGAGTGTCCAGAGAGGAAAATGGACCTTTAATGAAACTGAAGACTTCTTGATATTCCTGATGAAGAGACCACAACCAAGATCAAACTTTTAAATACTAAATAAAGAGTCTAGAGAAACATAAAATGGTAAGCAAACTCAGTAGAGGAACCAGAGAAGGCTATACAAGTATCACATATTTCTTTTAAATGAGGAAGAATGCACAAATAGACTCCCAAAATCATTGTAATAGTAAAGTGAGTTAAATGAGACAGAGAACTTGAGAGTGGTTTTGTTTTATGTTGATGATTTTAAAACAAGTAAGGAAAAGTAGAGAAAGATTCATTCTAGAATGTTCTTTCCCTAGTGGGAAGAGGGGGGATCTTTGACGTAGCTAGTTTCCTCACATAATAGTTTGGTATAAGTAAGACATACATATAAGGATGAAAGCAAGTGTCACTTGATCCCCACCTTCATCTGACCTGACAAAAGAGAGTTGAATACATATAACTGAGATAGAAAAAGTGTTTAGTGTAGAAATGCAATTTTCTTCTTGGGAAGGAGAAGAGAGAGAGGAGTAAAAGAAAGGTTAGTTTCATGGAGAAATTAGAATCAAAGTGAAACCTAGCATCTGAAGGTAAATTGTGAAGAGATGTTGACTATGAAAGAAAAAGAAAGAATTTGTGATTAAGTTCTGGGTGAATGGAAAGGAAGAGTGGGCAAGTGAATTTAAGAAGATGGTATCAATTAAATACTGGTTCTGAACACATTCTATTTACCCCTGTCTTCTTCTTTTTAAAAGAATAAAGAGAAAAAGGACAACAGAATAAGATGGAAGGGGAAAACAATAATGATGGTTAATAGTGGAAAAAATAAAGAATTTAAATGACAGCTCTCAGAAAAAAACAAATCATAAAAGCCATAAATTAGCTACTAAATTTAAAAAAAGAAGAGATTGGTTTGCAAGTGAATTCCATAACATTCAAAAAATTACATAACCTGTTTGTACTCATAGGACAAGGGATCCTCCCAAACTCTTTCTGTTTCGTGAATATGTTCCTGATATCTAGTCCAGAGAGAGTTAAAACCTATAGACTATAGACACCACCCTATAGACTAGTGTCTTGTTGAACATTGATGCAATATTGTAAATAATATATAATAAAAGATACTATAGTAATGTATCACAAATATTATACACAAACAAAAAAGGAAACAATTAGGAAAAAAACTATTACAACAAAATGATGTCTCTATCAAAGACAGTGAAACTACTGTAACTACAATTTAATATCATAGGCCAGGGCTGTATAGTATTAGGGGATATTCAGTCTTAAACAAATGATATGCAATGCTGGACTTCATCTTTACCTTGACAAAATTCACTTAGACATATAGACAACATAAGACCCCATTGTGGTTATTTTTAGCTAATTATGAAAACACTATATATGCCTGTGTAGAGTAAAATGTTGCCTATATTATCTTTTATAATAAGTTATCTAATCTTCATTGATTAAGGTTATTCAGGTATCCATAGGGGAAAATAACAGAAATGACCTTGTTCAATGTCTCTTTGATATTCAATTTCAGGTGAGGCTTAAAACAATACATATGTTTGTGAAAGTGCTCATCATTGTGATGGAGGAGGTACAGAATTAAGTACAGGTTGGAGAAGCATTCACTTTGGAAAGTAATCCTCTTGTGTATGAATGACCTCTCATGGATTGTACCAAGCCCTGAAACTTGGCAGGACCAGTGGAAGAGATCTATAATCATGAAACATGTTTACTGACAGCAGGTTTCCCAGAATAGTATATGACTATCTTTTTTTTTTTCTTTTTAACATTTTTACTAGTGTTTACTAGTTTACTGGGTTGCTTGTATGACAACATGGCCTGGAACCCCTCTTCATAGAAGTCCATATGAAATCATTCATATGATTATTTTGAGTAGTTTGCAATATGTAACCAGTGAGGACTGAAGAAGAATAAAGGTAAAGAATGTCATTAAGGAACTATATAATAGAAAAAAAAAAGATGTGCTGATCATATAGTGAGATGAGTTTGTAACCGGTACACAGCCACAGAACTCCAATGGTAGGGAAAAAGTAATTAAGGCTTCCAAAATTTTAAATTTTTATGGTTAAATTTTGGGAAGACTTGGATTATAGTGCAAGGAATGGGTAAGAACATTATAGGCAAGATGTTCCCTAATTGATGAAATGACAGGTTTATTTAAGTGTTGCATATTTTAGGTCAATAAAGTTAGACTTAATATTGAGCTTATTTTGGAAGGAGCTGATTCAGAATGAAAATATTAGGTAAATTTTAAGTGAGTTACTATGAAATATAAAAACTGAAATTAATAAAATGTGGGGAAACTATGCTAGCATCTAAAAGGTAATTACATTTCACTGACACAAAATTTACAATTCCAAGCAATCTACCAAGTGTGATATGGAAAAAAAGTACTAGTTTTTTAAAGGCGAGATAAGAGGATATATTCTAAGGGCCAAGGAAATTAAAATACATTAGATCACATTATTTTCCTTTTTTAAATTTTTTATTAATTAATTTATTTTAAGTTTTCAACATTTACTTCTACAAGATGTTGAGTTCCAAATTTTCACCCCATCTCACCCATTCCCCCACCCCAAGATAGCATGCATTCTGAATACCCCTTCCCTAGTCTGCCTTCCCTTCTATCTCTCCCCCCTTCTCTTATCCCCTTCCCCTTCTATTTTCCTGTAGGGCAGGATAGATTTCTGTACCCCATTTCCTGTATTTCTTATTTCCCAGCTGCATGTAAAAACATTTTTTTTAACACGTGTTTTTAAAACTTTGCATTCTAAATTTTCTCCCTTCCTCCCTCCCCACCTACCCTCATTGAAAAGGCAAGCAACTCAATATAGGTTATACATGTACAGTTATGCAAAACACTTCTATAGTAGATATGCTGTGAAAAACTAACTCTATTTCCTTTAATCTGATACTGCCCCCCATTTATTCTATTCTTTCTTTTGACCCTGTCCCTCATCAGAAGTATTTGCTTCTGATTACCCCCTTTCCCAATCTGCCCTCTTCTCTATCATTCCTCTACTTTCTTGTCCCTTCCCCACTATTTTCCTGTAGGGTAAGACAGATTTCCACACCCAATTGAGTGTGTATGTTATTCCCTCCTTAAGTCAAATCCTATGAGAATAAGATTCACTCATTCCCTCTCACCTTCTCCCGTTTTGCCTCCGCTGTAAGAGCCTTTTCTTTTCTGTTTTTTTTTGTGAGATAATTTACCCCATTCTACCTCTCCCTTTCTCCTTCTCCTAGTATAATCCTCTTTCACCCCTTAACTTTATTCTCCAGATATGACCCCTTCATCTTCAATTCACCCTGTGTCCCTATCTATCTATCTATCTATCTATCTATCTATCTATCTATCTATCTA
>NW_020950792.1:17699515-17790725 GCF_900497805.2 Vombatus ursinus
CTATCTATCTATCTATCTATCTATCTATCTATCTATCTATCTATCTATCTATCTATCTATCTTTCCATGTATCTATCTATCTATATACATACATAAATATATTTTTTTCCCTCCAACTACCCTAATGACAAAGGTCTCATGAGTTACAAATATCATCTTTCCATGCAGGAATGTAAACAGCTCAACCTTAATAAGTCTCTTATGATTTCTCTTTCCTGTTTACCTCTTCATGTTCCACTTGAATCTTGTATTTGAAAGTCAAATTTTCTATTCAACTTTGGTCTTTTCATCAAGAATGCTTAAAAGTCCTCTGTTTCACTGAATGACCATTTTTTCCCCTGAAAGATTATACTCAGTTTTTCTGGGTAGGTGATTCTTGGTTGTAATCCTGTCTCTTTTGCCCTACGGAATATTATATTCCATGCCCTGCAGTCCCTTTATATAGAAGCTGCTAAATCTTGTGTTATCCTGATTGTATTTCCACAATACTTGAATTGTTTCTTTCTGGCTGCTTGCAATATTTTCAACTGGACCTGAGAATCATGGAATTTGGCTACAATATTCCTAGGAGTTTTCCTTTGGGGATATCTTTCAGGAGGAGATTGGTGGATTCTTTCAATTTCTATTTTACCCTCTGGTTTGAAAATATCAGGGCAGTTTTCTTGGATCATTTCTTGAAAGATGATGTCTAGGCTCTTTTTTTTGATCATGGCTTTCAGATAGTCCAATAATTTTTAAATTTTATCTCCTGGATCTATTTTCCAGGTCAGTTGTTTTTCCAATAAGATGTTTCACATTGTTTTCTAATTTTTCATTTTTTTAGGATTTGTTTTATAGTGTCTTGATTTCTCATAAAGTCACTAGTTTCCAATTGCTCTATGATAATTTTTAAGGAAGTATTTTCTTCAGTAAGATTTTGGACTTCCTTTTCCATTTGACCAATTTTGCTTTTTAGGGCATTCTTCTCCTCACTGGCTTTTTGGACCTCTTTTGTCATTTGGCTTAGGCTATTTTTTAAGGTGTTATTTTCTTCAGTATTTTTGTGGGTCTCCTTCAGCAAGCTGTTGACTTGTTTTTCATGATTTTCTTGCATCACTCTCATTTCTCTTCCCAGTTTTTCCTCACTTCTCTTACTTGCTTTTCAAAATCCCTTTTGAGTTCTTTCAAGGCCTGGGACTTATTCATATTTTTCTTGGAGGCTTTGGATGTAGGAGGTTTGACTTTGTTGTCTTCTTCTGGTTGTATGTTTTGATCTTTGTCACCAAAGTAAGATAATATAGTCTGACTCTTTTTGCGAGTTTTGCTCATGATCCCAGCCAATTACTTGAGTTTTAAACTCTTTGTTAAGGTAACAGTCTGCTTCCAATGTGGAGGATGTATTGTCCCAAGCTTCAGGGGTTTGTACAGCTATTTTCAGAGATACTTCTAGGGACCTGAAAATTTTCAGCTCTTCCAAGGTGCTATGATAAGGGGTGAGGTGTTTCCTCTCCACCACCACAACAAGCTCCACCACTCAAGCACTCCTCCTTGCCCCAGGACCGCCCCTCAGAACTGTGATGTAGATCCATGCACTGGCAAAGCAAGAGATTCCTGCCTCAGCACTGGTAAAGACATCCCTGCAATCCCCCTCTGATCAGCCACTCATTTCCCTCTCAGTCTGTGGCCCGGAAGTTTAGGAGGCAGCCACCACCCTGGGCTGCACTTGGGAACTGGGGTTGAGAACTACCTTCTCTCTCACCATAAAAACAGACTTTTCCCACCAACTTTATAAGTTGTCTTTGGTGTTTGTGGGTTAAGAAGTCTGGAAACTGCCACAACTGCCTGCGATTCAGTCCTCTGAGGCCTGTTCCAGGCTCACTGTGGCCTGCATGCCCATGTCGCACTGTGCTCCTCTCCCCACCTGGCGTGATACACCTTTCTCATCAACCATCCAGGCTGTCTTGGGCTGGAAATGTGTTTCACTTTATCTTTTTGTAGGTTCTGCCACTTTAGAATTTGTTTAGAGTCATTTTTTACAGGTATTTGGAGGGGTTTGGGGGAGAACTTGAGCAAGTCACTGCTTTCCCTCCATCATCTTGTCTCTGCCCCCAACGATCACTTATTTTCTGCAAAAATAAAAAAAAGACCTGCAGACATAAGACCATATAATATAATTTCAAATAGTACTCCCAAAGATCCACAGGGACAGAAAGATCTGTTAAGGCAATGAGGAAGAGGAGAATGAGGATTAAACAAAAATAACCTTGATAGTTAGAGCTGGCAGGTAAAAGAAGAGGTTGGCCAAAAATCAGAATGAGATAATACTAGCAAGAAGTGTGAAAGGCAATAAAATGCTTTTATAAATATGCCCTAAGGGAAAATTATGGAGAAAAGTGAGGACTGCCAATACATTAGATTGGTCATGGCATTAATGATAGCGTTGAAAAAAGCTGAGATATTGAACTTACTTCTTAAACTTCTCTTTTAAAAGAAAAGAGCTACATGGAGGTGTATGGCCTTGTGTGTCTCCAGTTTATGTAATCATATTGTTAATACATCTAAAAGCTTTTTTATTTCTTTTTCCACCTTTGCTTTGCTTTTCAAATCTGGGCAAAATGAGTTCTATCATAGACATCCCAAAGAATAGCAACTTGGCAGAAACTAAGGATATCTCTACATGATCGTATTAAAAGTAAATAAATTGAGAGACACATTTTCACTTCTATATGATAAAAAACCATAAAAATAGAAATTTTTTATTTTATTTCTTTTTTTTCATAGTCATATCAATCAATAAGCGTTTAATAAGAACCTACTGTGTGCCAGGCACTATGCTAAATACTGAGGAATGCAAAATGAAACAAAAGTCAATCAAGGAGCTCTTGTAAGGAACTCACAATCTAATGGGGGAGGCAACTTGCCAACAAATATATACAAAACCCCTATATACAACAAATATATACAAAACCCCTATATATATGAAATAATTAACAGAGGGAATGCAGTAGAATTTAAAGGGGGAAAGACTTCTTGTAGGAGATTGGATATTGTCATTTGTCCTTCATTCTCAGAGAAGACCATGACATCAGGAAGGTGATGCCATAAATTGCTAGTGAATTAATTTAAGCGAGGGAAGGCTGTACAAAGTCACCAATTTGGATTTGAAGGAAGCCAGGGAAACCAATAAGGGGAGATGAGGAGGGAGAACATTCTAGGCATGGGAGGTAACATGAGAAGATGACCAGAACTGAGGGATAGAGTTTATTGTTTATGGAACAGTGAGGAGGTAGATCAAAGAGTATGTGGTGGTGAATAAGGTGTAAGAAGACTACTACTTCTGGACTAAATTTTTGTTATGACTTCAGTGCCAGACAATTTGCATGTTTCAGAGCTATTAATCTCTTTCTTGGTGCAAAGTTATGACTAATGTAACATTTCACTTCTCTGCTCAGATTTCTCAGTAAGGTAAAAGGGGCAGAGGATGGGGTTAGAAGGGGTGGGAGGGACCACCAGCATTCTAATCTCTAGTCAATAATTTGATAATGTTTTAATAGTTAAGGAGTTTTGTAGAAATATAAGCTATTAATGCTAAAAAATTTCTAACCATTTTAAAACAAATACTAAGTAGCTCTTATAATTAGCTGATGGAAACATAAGAAAACAGGGTGCTTGAGTGCCTTTTCTGAGGTTATACAATGAATATTGGCTGAATTAAATGTACAGAACCTATAAATTTATGTCTAAATTACAAGTCACCTATACCCTGCATGAGTATCTTCCAGGACTCTGTCCTCTTCTCTCTCTCTAAACTTTGATGGCCTCAGATGTTCCCACAAATTCAAATATCATTTATATGCAAATAAAACCTAAATTTCTGGTGTTCAAAAACCTTAAAAACCTGCCCCACCTCCAAATTTTCAGTATTCTTACAACATACTCTCCTGTCCCTCCTCCCCCATGTACTCTGTCATCCAGTAAAACTGTCATCCTTGCTATTTTTTTTTTGAACAAGACAATCTATATCCCAACTCTAGTCACTTTCATTGCCTTTCCCCAATGCATGAAATGGCTCTATCATTATTTCTGCCTCCTGGCTTTCCTCAAGTCCCTAGTAATACCCCACCTTCTACAGGAAGCCTTTCCCAATTCCGTTTAATTCTAGTACCTTTCCTCTGTTGATTACTATTTCTCCAGTTTATAGCTTGATTGTAAATAATCATTTACATTACAAACTCCATTTTTGTCTCCTCCATAGACTGTGAGGTCCTTAAGAGCAGGCACTGTCTTTTATCTATATATTTTTTTGTATCCTCAGAGCTTAGCACAGTGTCTGACATATAGTAGATAACCAATAAATGTCTATTGACTCACTGACTGAAATCCACATATCCAGCCTTCATTGTTTCTCTTAAACTCCAATTATACCTATGAAACTTCTTACTGGGCATATCCTCCTGGATACCTTGTAACTCAAAATCATGATGTGTAGAAGGAAATTTCTTAGCATTTCCTTCAACTAACCTTCTCCAAACTTGATTCACCTCAACTCTGTTGAGGGAACAATTATTTATCCAGTTACTGAAATCCTAACCACAGAGTCATCCTAGACTCTCTTTTTTTCTTTACTCATCTAATCATTTTCCAAGACTTTGCCCTTTCACAATCTGGCTCCCTCCTATCTTTCTAACTTTGTTTCAACTACATCCATGTACAAATATTGTATTCCAGTGAAACTAAACTACTATCTATTCTCCAAATTTGATATCCTATCTTCTAACTCCCTCCAGTCAAAATAAGCCATGTTCATGCCTGAATACACTTCCTGTCCATCAATTCATCTCAGAATTTCTGTAAGGCACAGGTCAGATGCCATTTCCTTCATGGAGTATGATAGGGGTATGGTACATGACAAGATCACCTGAGATGGTTCCTCTCTGCATGGAAAGACTAGGAGAGTGATTGTAGGAGAGTTTGGATGATGTATGAGGGGAAGTACATTTGTGGACATTTTGTAACTGGTTCAAATTTGTTTTCCATGTGATTGGGGGAAGTCTTTTTTCAATGGTCAATAAACATTTATTAAGCAAATATTTTGTACTAGGTACCATGTTAAATGCTGGGGATACAAATGAAAATAAAAGAAAGAGAATGTCTGACTGCAAGAAGCTTAGGATTTAATGGGGGAAAACAAAACACTAAAGGTAACTGGAAAAGGATGGAAAGAGGAAAAGGTCTTCATGACATGGCAGAGAAATCAGTCAGAAAAAGCTCAAATTAGAGTAACTAGGGGAGAAATAAGATATCTGAGTTGAGCTTTTTCCTTAAAAGGAGGTTCAAAGTACATGCCTCACCTTCCAATCAGAGAGGCAGAGGGAAGTGATGAAGTAGAGTACAAAGGCTGATGAGATCTTACAGGATGATGAGGTTACCCCAACAATGAGCTTCTTTGGGCATGGTGGAGAAATCAGTCATAGAAGTTCCAAAGTAGTGCAGCTAGATGAGAAATGAGATGGCAGAGATGTGCTCTCTCCTTAAGTGTAGGTTTGAAGTCCATGGCCTCACACTCCAATCAGAAAGGCAGAGGATGGTGATGGAGATTTTACTAGTGTACATAGCCAGAACTGTCATCATCTTCAAAAGAGTCCAAGTCAAATCCAACTATCACTTTTGGGGGCATTTGTGCCTGGAGGAATCAAGGTGATTCCTTTACATATGGCTTCAAGTGAGAGAACCATGCTGTAGGGGGAAGGTCAGTAGGGCTTTCCTCCTGCTGAGGTTACATGGCCCTGAGAAGTGGATCTAGGTTCTTGTCCTTTTTCATTCTTTTCTGTACTAGCTTCTGGAAGTGTAGACTCTGATCTTGGCTAGAAGTGCCACCCACCCAAAAAGAGGCATCTAGGACTCCAGAACATATGTTTTGCAATTCCAGCACCAGTGACCTGAGGAACAGTAAACAGAAACCTTTGGACATGAACTTAGTGGGATGAATGCTTCAGAGAAATACTAGCTAACTGAGCTGAATTTCAAACCTAATCTCCACTCCACAGATTGAGGTGGTAGAAGGAGAAGTATGACCTTGAGGTATTGAGGGAAATGGTTGTACATTTTTTCTTGATATATTTCTGAAGTACAAATTCCTTGCAAAATCTACTTAAAGTAGTAAATGACCATAGTAATCTAGTGTTTGATAAACCATAAGATCCAGGCTTTTGGGGTAAAAACTCACCATTTGACAAAAATTCTTGAAAAAACTGGAAAGCACTTTGTAAGAAACTAGACATAGACCAACATCTCATATCATATATCATGATAATGTCAAGATGGGTGAATGATTTAGACACAAAAGATTATATCACAATCACTTTTATGATGATAAGTAAATTAGGGGAAAATGGGAAAATGTACTTGTCAGATCTATGGATAATGAAAGACTTTATATCCAAACAAGAGATACAGAGCATCACAGTAAGTAAAATGGACAACTTTGATTACATGAAATTAAAAAAAGCTTTTACATAAATAAATTTAATGCAGCCAAAATTAGAAGGGAAATCAGAAATGGGGAAAAATATAGCAAGTTCCTCTGATAAAGGCCTCATTTTTCAAATAAATAGAGAACTGAGTTAAATTTGTAAAAATAATAGCCATTTCCCACTAGTAAATGGTCAAAGGATATGAACAAGCAGTTTTCAAAAGAAGTAATCAAAGCTATGAATAGTTACATAAAAATACTCTAAATCACTATTGATTAGGGAAAAGCAAATTAAAGATTTAAGATACCATTTCACACCTATCAGATCGGCTGACATGACAGAAAAGGAAAATAACAAATGCTGGAGGTGATGTAGAAAATTTCATATACTAATATAATGTTAGTGGAATTGTGAACTAGACTAACCAATGTGGAGAATAATTTGGAACTATGCTCAAAAAGCTATAAAAATGTGCATTTCCTTTGACCCAGCAACACCATTACTTGGTCTGTATCTCAAAGAGATATAAAAAGGATAACTGTCTTATTTGTTTAAAAATTATTCATAGCACATCTTTTTGTAATGGCAAGAAACTGGAAGCTGAGTGATTCCCATCAGTTAGGGAATGGCTGAACAAGTTGTGTTATATGATAGTAATGGAATACTATTGTGCTATAAGAAATGAGGAGCAAGATGTTTTCAGAAATACCTCAGAAGGCTTATATGAACTCCTGCAAAGTGAACTGTGCAGAACAAGGAGAACATTTGACACAGTAACAGCAATACTATAATAATAATCAATTGTGAAAGACTTAGATAATCTGATCAAGACAATGATCCAAGATAATTCCAAAGGACCCATGGTGAAAAGTGCTATTTACCCCCAGAGAGAGCTGATGAACTCTGAATGCAGGTTGTATACTTTGTAAAGTTTCTTTACTTTTTTGTCTCATTTTTTCTCTGTATTTTCTTTTGCAACATGGTTAATATAGAAATGTTCTGCATGACTTCACATGTATAATTAATATCAAATTGCTTGCCTTTTCAAGGAGGGTAGAGGGGCAGGAGAGAGGGAGAGAATTTGGAACTTGACAATTAAAAAGAAATGAATGTTAAATTTTTTTACATGTAATTGGGAAATATTTAATGAAATAAGTAAAAATAAATTTAAAAAATATAAAATGTACTTGATGTTAAATGGTTAAATACAACTGGAGTGATATTCAATGCCCTCCTAAAATTGGAAGAAATATAGTCGCTGGGGACTTAAGCCAATAGAAGGGAAAAGAGATGATCACAAATCCTTCAGGGTACCTGATACTACTGAGAGGCAGATGTCACCTGTTTGTCATAGAAAAATTTGGTTTGGGGCCTACTAGACAGCCTTTTGTGGTCCTAACAGATTTTACAGCTCTTTTCTTGCTCGGTGTTTCTTGTAGTATACTTATTTGTATACATAGTACATCCTCATGGTAGAATGTAAGTTTCTTGAGGGTAAAGAATATTTCATATTTTATTATTTAGCCTCCACACCTAGTACAGGGCCTTTTACAACATAGATGATGACACAACTTTGTGGAAGTGAGTCCACTTAAAGAGGAAGAAAAACAGTTTGAATAAGAAAATTATTTCAATGTGTGGCCAAGACTTATAGATTCACAAGACCCTATGTCCACTTAGTCCATCATCTTAAACCTTTCCTCCTTTTCTCAGGAAACTTTTTAGAAAAAGTTGTGTCCATGTGTTATCTTCACTTCTCTCTTCTTACTTATTCCTCAACTTTGTGCAACATAGCTTATAACTTTATCACTCAATTGAAAATGATCTCTGAAAAGGTACCACCAGTATTCTCTTAGTTTCCAAATCTGATAGCCTTTTTTTCACCATCTTCTTTGTATTTGACTCCTCCCCTACGTTTGATATAGTTTATCACCCTCTACTTACGGGTAATCTCTCTCTTTCTCTCTCTTTCTCTCTCTCTCTCTCTCTGTCTCTCTCTGTCTCTGTCTCTCTCTGTCTCTCTGTCTCTCTCTGTCTCTCTCTGTCTCTCTCTCTCTCTGTCTCTCTCTCTCTCTCTCTCTCTCTCCCTTCATACTGCTATTCTCTTGATTTTCTTTCTTCGTGTCTGACCACTCCTTGTCAGTCTCATTTGCTGGCTCATCACCTAGATCATTTACCCTAACTTGCTCTGCCTTGGTTCCACAGTCTCTTTCTTGAAAACCTCACTGATTCTTACAGGTTTAACTGTCATCTCTATGAAGATGACTTTCATATTTGTAGATTCCATCTGAGTCTCCTCTGATGTCTAATCTTGCAGAACCAGCTACCTAAAGCATATTTTAAATAGGATATCAAGAAATTCCACTATTTCCCTATTACACCTAGGCTTAAATACAAAACCATCTTTATGACTTTTAAAGTCCTTCACTTTCAGATTCTAGCCTATCTTTACAGGCTTATGGTACATGGCTCCTTCAATTACTTTGTGATTTAGCCAGATTGGTCTGTGTGATGTCATCTATTCAGAATCTTTTATGTCTTATCACTGTATCTTTGAACAGGCTGTTTCATGCCAGATATATACTCCCTTATTAACTATGACTCACAGAATTCCTAGTTTCCTTAAAAGCTCAACTCAATTATCAATTACTCCAGGAAGACAATCCAGATACCCCCAGATTCTAGTTCCTTCAAGCCTTTCAGTTGTTTTCTCTCTATTTTGTATATATTTTGATTTTGATATTCCGTATATGTGTCATTTCTTCTCTAAAGACTTCTAATGTCAGGCATATTTTCCTTTTTGTCCTTGTGTCCTTTGCACAGGACTCACTGTTGCACATAATTAGGTAATCAATACATGTTTCTTGAATGAAAGAATAATTTAAAAATATGATAGCTAAAAAGAAAAAAAAACTTCTAAAATAATTTTCTTTAAGAAGTCATATTTTACTTTGTTAATTTAGTAAAAACAGCATATTAAAAATAAATATTAAATCAAACTACATGAACATTAGTAAATTTATTCAAATGTGTTCATTTGGCAGTCCTGGATAGTGTCAAATTAATAAACTTGGATGTATGAATGGCTCAATCGGTAATTTTACCTTTAGTAGTTTAAGCAAAGTTCATAAGGCCTGGACTGCTGAGGCAATGATGAATTCCTTAGGAAACCAATGGGCCTTCTTGTTTTGTAGTGGATCATTTATATTTTACTCTTCTGCATTTTTTCTTTATGTTACCAGTTTCACAATTCCTTGACACTTTTGCTACACGTATTTCTTGATGACAAGAAAAGAAAAAAAAAAGGTAGATTTTTTTTCCTTATGAAACCAACACTGCTGGAATCCAAGTTACCTGAGCAAAGGAAATAGAAATGAAGTAAGTAAAACCCTGACAGCTTTCTCCCATCTGTAATGTAGGTAATAGAATGTGATCTGCTGGAAATTGCTCACCATTCCAGAGAGAGACATGAATTGAATTGTCTTCCCAATGAGAACAGTTTATTCTATGCTGAAGGGGCAATTATGAAAAGTCTGTCTTCAGCACAGGTGGCCTGCTCTGATCTTTTCCTATTCTTACGACTTATGTCATCCCAGGTTATGCTTTTTCACAGTTTCAAAAAGGCATTGCAATCTTTCTCACAATAGAAGAAGCTCATTATATGAAATATACTCCCAAAGCCAATTTCTGCTGTTCCCTCCCCTGCCTTCCACATTTGCTAAACATGCAAGCAATCCTCACTTAAAAACAGCAAACAAAGGATATTTAAAATGTTGAGAATTTGATTTTATTTATATCATTAAGGATAATATTATCATTCTAATTTTGATGAAATATAAAACGATTCCAGGTTTTATGTAAATTTCCTTAATGTGCAGTATTTACATCACAAAGGAATATATCTTCTCCCCACACTTTAACCTAAGCCTGAAATGAAGATATGCTGAAAGGTTACACATAAAACTTTGTTTTATTTTATTTTATTTTTTTGATGTTTCAATCAGATACTGAGAGTGAGTGCTTAAAATCTCTATATAAACTCTAACCCTCTCAAAAACTTAACACAAATGTCAAACCATAAAACGTTCCCTAAACATCAGTACATTTATTAGCCTTCTTCACCTAACTAAATCTTGACACCTTTAAGGTTCTTTCATTACAACTCAACCAAAATAAATATATCTCAGGACTTTCTGTCAAAATAGAAGGTTATGCCAAATGAACATGTACACACTCCGTACTTCACACTGTGAGAATGTTCTTATGCCCTTTGTAAAGATAACAGTTTCGTTTGTAGTCTCTGTGCACAGTACAGGACATTATGTGCTATTACTTTCCTTATATTGGTGGAAGTAAAAGGTCACTCTCCTAACATTGCTGTGGGGGCTTCTGTATCAATGAGCTTTTTGTTTTTTTTGAAAGTAAAGCATTCATGGAAGGAGAAATTGGGTGTCCAGTAGTATTTCAGAACTAGATAATGAAGATTGATAAGCAAAGGACACATTCAAGGTCTGCATTATTCATTGATAGAGTAGGTGTCACTTGAGAGGATTTAAGAGAGATATTGAGTCTCAAAAATATTTTTACAAAATGCAAACCTTTATTTTGATAAATGTGTGTGGAATTCTTCATTGTTTGAATCAGTCACCGACTTTGGAAAAGTCATTTAACCCCTCTGACCTTCTGTTCCTTTTTTTGTAAAATGATGCTTTCTACACTTATGCTTCTATGCCTCCAGTCTCACTCTGCTGTCCTTCAGGGCATCAAGTAGCCTAACTGGCAGATATATTATAATGTTATGTTATATAATGGTAGGACAGTGTGTGTGTGTGTGTGTGTGTGTGTGAGAGAGAGAGAGAGAGAGAGAAAATTGGCTGACAGAGGGCAGGCAGTCAATTGCTATTTCTCTACCAATAGTTGTAAATAAATAGGTGAGTAAACAAATAGGCAGATAGATAAAATAAATGAATGAATGATGTTTCTATATTTGATTTGCACCCCAAATCAGATATTAAAAATGACCTTTTTTATCACAAAGCTAATACACTAACTGGCACATAGTAAGTGATTGCTGAATTGAATAGAATAACTATACTATGTGGGGATAACAAAAGAAATGAAGAACATAGGAGTCAAAACCATGCCCAAATTTATAAGAATTTTAGGATATATGAAATTCTTAGCATTATTGTTATCAGTTATTATTTTTAATCTTAATATTCTGCATAGTACATTGAATTTAGTACTTACTATTGCAAAATTTTCGGTTAATTTCTCCTACTTTGTTAAATCTTCTGCTCCAATAATGTTCTTGATAAGTTTCAACCTTAATTAAAAACTTTTCTTTTCTTATTGTTATTTGTTTCCCCAAGTTGATGAAGCTATCTAGGGCATGTTTTCTTATTAAAAGCAAAATTCAAATTAGAGAATTGCTTTTAAAAATTTCAGAGAAAGTGATGTAAGTGGCAATATGTTTACAAATAAACAAGCTATATACATAGCCCATTATTTATTTATGGCACATGCAGTATAAACAATATGCTTTATTGTAGTCATTTAGTAAGAAATACATGCCCTGCTCACTTTTATCCTATTTATTCTTATATTCGTTCTTCTTCTCTTCTCTCTTCTTGCTATATTCAGTCCTCTTTTGCTCTCTCTCTTTTTTATTTAATACTTTATTTTACCCCAGGTACATGTAAAAACAATTTCTAACATTCATTTTTAAAACTTTGAGTTCCAAATTCCCTCTAGTCCTTCCTTGCCCGCCCCTTAGTGAGAAAGCAACTGATTTGATATAGGTTATACATGTGTAGCCATACAAAACATACCCATAATTGTCACGTTTTGAAAGAAAACATAGACAAAAGAAAAAACTCAAGAAAAATAAAGTAAAAAAAAACAAAAGAAAACAAAACACAACAACATATGCTTCAATCTTTATTCAGACACCATCAGTTCTTTCTCTGGGGTTGGATAGCATTTATTTTTTAAAGTCCGTCAAAGTTGTCTTGGATCGTTGTATTGCTAAGAATAACTAAGTCATTCACAGTTGATCATCTTACAATATTGCTCTTACTTTGTACACAGTACATTTCACTTTACATCAGCCTATGTAAGTCTTTCCAGGTTTTTCTGAGAACAGCCTGCTCATCAATTCTTATAGTATAATAGTATTGCATCATAATCACATACCACAACTCATTCAGCTATTCTCCAATTGATGGGTATTCCCTCAATTTTTAATTCTTTACTCCCAGAAATAAGTGGGTATAAATATTTTTTGTATATATAGGTCCTTTTCACTTTTTAATCTCTTTTGGGATATAGATCTAGTAGTGCTATTGTTAGGTCAAAGGGTTTTATATGGTTTTATATCTCTTTGGGCATAGTGCCAAATTGCCCTACAGAATGGCTGAATCAATTCACAACTCCACCAATAATACATTAATGTCCTGCTTTTCCCACATTCCGCCAACATATGTCATTTTACTTTCCTGTCCTATTAGCCAATCTAAAAGGTCTGAGGCAGTACTGTAGAATTGTTTTAATTTGTATTTCTCCAATTAATAGTGAGTTAGAGGACTTTTTATAATTAATTCATTTTTAGTTTTCAACATTTACTTCCATAAGCTTTTGAATTTTAAATTTTCTCTCTCTTCCTTCCCTCCCCTATCCTCAAGACAGTGTGCAATCTGATATAGGTTGTACTTATACATTAATATTAAACATATTTTCACATTAGTCATGATGTAAAGAAGAACTAGAACTAATAGGAGGAGTGAAGAGGAAGAAGAAACAAAACAAACAACAAAAGATAAGGAACACAAAAAGTATGTTTCCATCTGCATTCAGACTCCTAAGGTCTTTCTTTGGACAAGAATAACATTTTTCATCATGAGTACTCTAGAGTTGTCTTAGATCCTTGAATTGCTGGGAAGAGCTAAGTCTATCAATGTCAATCATCACACAATATGGCTGTTACTGTGGACAATGTTCTCCTGGTATTGCTCATTTCACTCAGCATCAGTTCTTATAAGTCTTTCTAGATTTTTCTGAAGTGCACCTGCTCATCATCTCATTTATTTTTATTTTTATTTTTTTTGGCTAGGCAATGGGATGAAGTGACTTGCCCAGGGTCACACAGCTAGTGAGTGTAATTGTGTCTGAGGCTGGATTTGAACTCAGGTCCTTCTGAATCCAGAGCCAGTACTCTATCCACTATGCCACCTAGCTGCCCCACTGCTCATCATTTCTTATAGCACAATAGCATTCCATTCAATTCATATATCACAACTTGTTCAGCCATTCCCCAACTGACGGACATCCCCTCAATTTCCAATTCTTTGCCACCACAAAAAGAGCTGCTATAAATATTTTTGTACATGTGGGTCCTTTCCCCATTTTTATGATCTCTTAGGGATATAGACTTAGAAGTGTTATTGCTAGGTCAAAGGGTATGCACAGTTACATATATATATCTATATGCCTTTTGGGCATAGTTCCAAATTGCTCTCCAGAATGGTTGGATCAGTTCACAAATCCACCAACAAAACATCAGTGTTCCAATTTTCCCACATCTTCTCCAATATTTATCATTGTCCATTTTTGTCATGTTAGCCAATCTCATATGTGTGATGTGGTACTTCATAGTTATTTTTATTTGCATTTCTCTAATCAATAGTGATTTAGAGCATTTTTTCATATGACTCTAGGTAGCTTTAATTTCTTCCTCTGAAAACAGATTGCTCAGATCATTTTGACCATTTATTAACTGGGGATAAAGTATTTTTTTAATATGGCTATAGATAGCTTTAATTAATTCATCTGAAAACCAATCATATCATTTATCAATTGGGTAATGGCTCTTATTTTTTATAAATTTGATTCAGTTCTCTATATGTTTGAGAAATGAGGCCTTTATCAGAGAAACTTGCTTGAAAATTTTTTCATAGTTAACTATCACTAATTGTATATCTCTCCATTCTATTCCTCCCACCTCATTTATTCTATTCTCTCATTGCCTTCACCCTGTCTCTCCTCAAAAGTGTTTTGCTTCTGACTACCCCTTCCCCAATTTGCCCTCCCTTCTATCATCCCCACCCCTTCTCTTATGCCTTTCCCCTCCTGCTTTCCTGGGTAAGATAGATTTCCACACCCAACTGCACATATATGTTATTCCCTCTTTGAGCCAATTCTGATGAGAGTAATGTTCACTCACTCCCTTTTAAACTATCTCTTGGATCTATTTTCCAGGTCAGCTGTTTTTCCAATGAGATATTTCACATTATCTTCTAGTTTTTCATTCTTTTACTTTTGTTTTCTTGATTTCACACAAAATCATTAGCTTCCATTTCCTCCATTCTAATTTTTGAGGAATTATAATTTTAACAGAGCTTTTGAACCTCTTTTTCCATTTGGCCAATTCTCCTTATTAAGGCATTCTCTCTGTTGGATTTTTGTGCCTCTTTGTTAAGGTGTTATTTTCTTCAGTATTTTTAGTATCTCCTTTACCAAGCTGTTGACTCATTTTTCATGATTTTCTTGCATCACTCTTATTTCTCTTCCCAATTTTTCCTCTACCTCTCTTACTTGGTTTTCAAAATCATTTTTGAGCTCTTCCATGGCCTGAAATCAATTAATATTTTTCTTGAAGGCTTTGGATGTAGGAGCCTTGACTTTGTTGTCTTCTTCTGAGTGTGTGTTTTGATCTTGTCACCATCGTAACTTTCTATAATCAGAAGGTTTTTTTTTCTTTCTTTTTTTTCAGATCTTTGCTTATTTCCCCAGCTTATTTCTTGACTTTTAACTCTTTGTTAAAGTAAGACTTTGCTTCCAGGGTGAAGGAAACACTGCCCTAAGTTTCAGGGGTTTTGTGCATCTGTTTTCAGAGATACTACTAGGGACCTTTGAGTTTTCCATTCTTTCAAGTTGGTATTATCTAAGGAGGTGTGTTTACTACTCTCCTGGCTTATGTTCTGGTCTTTGAGCTCCTAGAAGCACTGTTTCCTGTCCTCAAACTGGAAGGTGTGTTCCCCCTTCACCTGGGTCATAAATCTGCTATACTAGTACTCCTCCTTGCCCTGAGACTATCACCCACAGCTGCACCTATGATCTGAGTATGGGCAAAGCAACAGAGTCCTGCCTCAATCCTGGTGAAAACACCCTTGCAACCTCTTTCTGACCAATTGTTTGACTCCCTTAATTTCTGTGGGCTGAGAGCTTTAGAAGTAGACAATGCCACTGCTGCTAGTGATTTAGTTGCCTCAAAGCCTGCTGTGGGTTTGCTGGGGTCCAGTATTTGTTGGTGTGCCCTGTGCTGCACTGTGCTCCTCTCTTACCCTGATGCAACAGAACTTTCCTGCCAACCTTCCAGATTGTCTTAGGCTGGAAATTTGTTTCACTCCATCTTTTTGTGGGTTCTGCTACTCTAGAATTTGTTTAGAGTCATTTTTAAAAGGTATTTAGAGGGGTTTGGGGAAGAGCTCAAGTGAGTCCCTGCTTTTACTCTATCATCTTGGCTCCACCTCTTTGCTTTCCTTTTTCTTCCATTTTGTTCTATTTCAATTCTTAAACTTTAGCCACAAATAGATATTTTCCCCCAATTTCCTGAAGTCCATTTTCTTGCTTTATTTTTTTAATTGAAAAAATTATTCATGAGGAACCTTAGAGAACAATAAATATGAAATCCAAGACACAGGATGTAAGTGTGGGATGAGAGAAGGGAAAAAAGCTTAGCTCCAAAGAGAATAAAGCCCTGTGGTTTCAGAAGACTTAGGTTAAATAAATTCAGTTTAATTCAATTCAACAAAAGTGTGTTAAATGTCTGCTGTATGCAAAGAACTGTTACAAAGAAAAAAAAGGAAATAATTTTTGCCCTCAAAGAGTATATAGTCTAATAAGTGTATGTCTGTTTATATATATATGTGTGTGTATGTGGGTATACATACACACTTATATGTATATGTACACATATATGTATATGTGTGTATGTGTATATACATATATACATACATATATACATATATACATATAGGTACATATATACATGTGTGTGTGTGTGTGTGTGTGTGTGTGTATACACACATACATATATATTCCAGGTGTCAGCAGAAAACAAGTTCATTTTCAGGACTGAACTCTAATCACTGGAGAATTAAAGGATGGTGTCTGAGGAAGAAGTGCCTTTAATCACTCATTTTATGTACACTTAATACCCCTTACTTTTTATCAGGCACTATGCTAGGTATTGAAGTTATAAGTACAAAGAATGAAATCCTTACATTTTAATATTAGTGACAACAAATACATATGTATGCGTACATAGCACAAATATAAGGTGTACATATATAGTATTTTTAAATTGCAGTTAAATTTGGTCTAACTGGGGAAGGAGGGAATATTCAATTGGACTGATTAGGAAAAGCCTCATAAAAGATGACCATTAGCTACATTTTAAAGAAAGAGAAGGATTCTATGAGACATAAATAAGCCTCAAAATAAGATAATTTTTCTGATTGGTAGGATTCTAGAATGAGCAGTACAATTTGTGCATAAAGTTAGGAAAAAGCAAAACTGACTGAACATAGGTGGATTATGCCATCATATGCTATAAAACAACAGCAGCAACAATTTAGAAAATAATTATCTTAGGGATGTGTTGGGAAATTCATTTTAAGCATTTTGGCAACATTTATAATGTTAAGAGTAGTGGTGTTACAAGAAATGAAATTGAGAAAATTGCTTAGAGAAAGCCAGTTGGTATTTTGCAGAAGCAAATCATAGTTGTGGAGGCAGGTGAGCTCTGATGTGAGAACCATTTGATGGGTTTGTACAGATTAATTAAAATAAAATAATATACATATAAATACTAATTAAATGACTAATTAAAATAAAAGCTTGATTTCTGAGAATGTTGAAGATAACATGATCTAGTGTAGGATCATACTTTCCTGCCTTGGTTACAATATGTGGTGTATTATTCAATATAAATGAATCTAATAATTGAGGATTTCATTACAAATATCACATCATTGCACTATAGCTATAGAAACAGATATAAGAAATTGGACACTATGTGCAACTGACCTCAGTGCATCTGCTATAAGATTTTTTTAAAACTCTAAATTATGTGATTAAAAAAAGTAGGAGGCGGAGCCAAGATGGCAGAGGGAAAGCAGTGACTGTCTTGAGCTCTCTCCCAAAGCCCTCCAAATACCTATAAAAATGGCTCTAAACAAATTCTAAAGCAGCAGAACCCACAAAAAGACAGAGTGAAACAAATTTCTAGCCAAAGACAGCCTGGATGGTTGATAAGAAAGGTATATCACGCTGGGTGGGGAGAGGAGAGCAGGCCTCAGAGACTCTGGAGCAGGCCTGAGAAGACTGAATCATGGACAGCTGTGGTGGTTTCCAGACTTCTCAACCCCTGAATGCCAAAGACAACTTAGAAGGTCAGTGGGAAAAGTCTGTAACTGCGGGGAGAGAGGAGCTAGGTCTCAGCCGCAAGTCTCCAGCATGGCCCCAGCCATGGCTTTTTCCTGAGCTTCTGGCCCACAGACTGAGGGGGAATCTAGTGGCTGATCAGAGGGGGATTGCAGGGATCTCTTTGCCAGTGCTGAGGCAGGAATCTCTTGCTTTACCTGTGCTTTGATCTGGGTCACAGTTCTGAGGGCTGGTCCTGGGGCGAGGAGGAAGCTGGTGCAGTGGAACTTGTGGTGGTAGAGAAAAAACACCTTGCCCCTTACAATACCACCTTGGAAGAACTGAAAATTTACAGGTCCCTAGAAGTACCTCTGGAAACAGCTATACAAACCCCAGAAGCTTGGGACAGTACACTCTTCACATTGGAAGCAGACTTTTACCTTAACAAAGAGTTCAAAACACAAGTAATTGGCCGGGATCATGAGTAAGCAGTGCAAAAAAGAGTCATACTATATTATCTTACTTTGGTGACAAAGAAGTCAAAACATACAACCAGAAGAAGACAACAAAGCCAAAGCTCCTACATCCAAAGACTCCAAGAAGAATATGAATCAGTTCCAGGCCTTGGAAGAGCTCAAAAGGGATTTTGAGAAGCAGGTAAGAGAAGTAGAGGAAAAACTGAGTGATGCAAGAAAATCATGAAAAACAAGTCAACAGCTTGCTAAAGGAGACCCAAAAAAACACCAAAGAAAATAGCACCTTAAAAAATAGCCTAACCCAAATGGCAAAAGAGCTCCTAAAAGCCAATGAGGAGAAGAATGCCTTAAAAAGCAAAATTGGCCAAATAGAAAAGGAAGTCCAAAAGCTTACTGAAGAAAATACTTGCTTAAAAATTAGAATAGAGCAATTGGAAGCTAGTGACTTTATAAGAAATCAAGACACTGTAAAACAAATCCAAAAGAATAAAAAATTAGAAAACAATGTGAAATTTCTCATTGGAAAAACAACTGACCTGGAAAATACATCCAGGAGAGAGAATTTAAAAATTATTGGACTATGTGAAAGCCATGATCAAAAAAAGAACCTAGACATCATCTTTCAAGAAATGATCCAGGAAAACTGCCCTGATATTTTAGAAGCAGAGGGCAAAATAAAAATTGAAAGAATCCACTGATCTCCTCCTGAAAGAGATCCCCAAAGGAAAACTCCTAGGAATATTGTAGCCAAATCCCAGAGTTCCCAGGTCAAGGAGAAAATATTACAAGCACCCAGAAGGAAACAATTCAAGTATTGTGGATAACACAAGATTTAGCTGCTTCTACATTAAGGGACCACAGGGCATGGAATATAATATTCTGGAGAGCAAAGGAGATAGGATTACAACCAAGAATCACCTACCCAGCAAAACTGAGTATAATCCTCCAGGGGGAAAAAATGGTCATTCAGTGAAATAGATGACTTTCAAGCATTCTTGATGAAAAGACCAGAGTTGAATAGAAAGTTTGATTTTCAAATACAAGACTCAAGTGGAACATGAAGAGGTAAATAGGAAAGAGAAAATCATAAGAGACTTATTAAGGTTGAACTGTTTACATTCCTGCATGGAAAGATGATATTTGTAACTCATGAGACCTTTGTCAGTATTAGGGTAGTTGGAGGGGAAAAAATTAGATGTACATATATATAGATATAGATAGATAGATAGAGGGCACAGGGTGAGTTGAAAATAAAGGGGTCATATCTGGAGAATAAAATTAAGGGGTGAGACAGGAATATACTAGGAGAAGGAGAAAGGGAGAGGTAGAATGGGGTAAATTATCCCACAAAAAAAAAACAGAAAAGAAAAGTCTCTTACAGTGGAGCGAAAACAGGTGAAGGTGAGAGGGAATGAGTGAATCTTATCCTCACAGGATTTGACTTAAGGAGGGAATAACATACACACTCAATTGGGTATGGAAATCTGTCTTATCCAACAGGAAAATATGGGGGGAAGGGACAAGAGAGTAGGGGAATGATAGAGAGGAGGGTAGATTGGGAAAGGGAGTAATCAGAAGCAAATACTTCTGAGGAAGGTCAGGGTCAAAAAAAAGAATAGAATAAATGGGTGGGCAGGATAGGATTAAGGGAAATAGCATGTCTACTATGGAAGTGTTTTGCATAACTGCACATATATTAGTTGCTTGCCTTATCTGTGAGGGTGGGTGGGGAGGGAGGAAGGGAGAAAATTTGGAACCCAAAGTTTTAAAAACACATGTTTAAAAAAAATGTTTTCACATGCAACTGGGAAATAAGAAATATAGGAAATGGGGAACAGAAATCCATCCTGCTCTACCGGAAAATTGAAGGGGAAGGGGATAAGAGAAGGGGGGGAGAGATAGAAGGGAAGGCAGACTAGGAGGAGGGGAATTTAGAATGCATGCCTTCTTGGGGTGGGGGGAGGGGCAAAATGGGGTGAAAATTTGGAACTCAAAATCTTGTGGAAGTAAATGTTGAAAACAAAAAAAAAATAAAAATTACCATTAAAAAAATACTGATCATGAGGCAGCTAGGTGATGTAGTGGATAGAGCTCTGGCTTTGGAGTCAGGAGGACCTGAGTTCAAATCCGGCCTCAGGTACTTGACACTTACTAGCTGTGTGACCCTGGGCAAGTCACTTAACCCCAATTGCCTCACCAAAAAAAAAAAAAAACAAAAAGAAAAACTGATCAAATACATCAACCATCCACATCCTTTTTAATCCAATGACACTGGTCTCCTTGCTGTTCCTCTGACAAGACACCCCATCTCTAGACTGAGAATTTTTACCGCCTGTCCTCATTCCTAAAATGCTATGTCTCCTTATCTCTGACTCCTGGTTTCCCTGGCTTCCTTCAAGTCCCAGCTAAAATCCCACCCTTTACAGGCAGTATTTCACAATATCTCTCTTAATTCTGGCTCCTTCTCCTTGTTGATTATTTCTTCTTTTTAAAATTTTGATTAATTAATTAATTTTTAGTTTTCTACATTCCTTTTTATAAGATTTTGAGTTCTAAAATTTCTCCACCTCCTTCCCCTCCACTTCTACAAGATGGCATGCAATCTGATATAGGCTATGCAATCATATTAAGCATATTTCTACATTAGTCATGTTATAAAGAAGAATCAGAACCAAAGGGAAAAACCATGGGAAAGAAAAAAAGAGGGAGAAAATAGTGTGCTTCGATCTACATTCAAACTCCATAGTTCTTTCTCTGGATATGGATAGTATTTTCCATTATTAGTCTTTTGGAATTGTCTTAGATCACTGCATTGCTGAAAACAGCTAAGTCAATCATAGTTGATCATCACACAATGTTGTTGTAACTGTGTACAATGTTCTCCTGGTTCTGCTCACTTCAATCAGTATCAGTACATGTAAGTCTTTCTAGGTTTTTCTAAATCCGCCTGCTCATCATTTCTTATCCATTCTATAAATAATATGTTTATAAAAAAATACCTTTTATATGAATGGTTAATATACTCAAAAAAAAAAGAAGACAAAGTAGAGGAGTTGAATCACTTAATTGAGAGTTCTAGTAACTTGGGGTTTGTTAATTGTTCTTTTGTATAATGTCCATGTAGTATATGTAGCAATTAATTGTAAAGCATTTAGTCAACCTTAAAAAATCATTTAAAAATTACATAAAAAGATGAAAAATTTCATGTTTAAATAAAAGTCACCAGGTATCCAAAATGCTAATGTGCACATACATGCATACACCCTCACTTTACCCCTGGTATAGAAGTGTTCAACTAGCTTTTACCCACTGAAGGTATGCACTATCTAAACAAAAGGACTAAAATAACTAGATATTTTAGGGAATTTGTAATTAAGGGAAAAATACAAAATAATCTTGGCTCCATGCCAAAAGAAAGGGCACATTAAAAAGTCTAAATTTAAGCTTACTATTTCCATTTCTTTTTCTTCTACTTATGTTAATTTGTGTAGAGAAGACAGTAATGTTTCCATTTCCCTTCCCTCCATTTTACTCCATCTCTTTGAAGCAACATAGTAAGTATTTTTTAGATTGACTTTACATTAACAATAGAACTTACCTCTTTTTTTTGACCAAAAATATGCTTGTACTAAGTAATTGAGGACTCTTTTTGATAGATGTCATTCTTAGTGTTTGTGTAGTCTGTTTATGAAAGTTTTCACAATAGTGTTGCTCAGGAAGAAATGATGAACAAACAAATTTCAGAAAAACCTGGAAAGACTTATATGAATTGATGCTGAGTGAAGTGAGCAGAACTGTGAGAACAAGGTATTCAGTAACAGCAACACTGTGGGATGATCAACTATGATAGATTTAGCTCTTCTCAGCAACACAATGATCCAAGGCAACTCCAAAGGACTTGTGAAGGAAAATGCTATCCACATCCAGAGAAAGAACTATGGAGTCTGATCAAAGCATACTATTTTCACTTTTTTTTTGTTCTTTCTTTCTCATGGTCTTTCCCTTTTGTTCTGATTCTTCTTTCACAATATGACTAATGTGGAAATGTGATTAATATGGTTGTATATGTATAACCTATATCAGATTGTTTGCCATCTTGGAGAGGGGGAAGTGAGGGAGAGAGGGAGAAAACTTTGGAGCCTAAAATCTCATAAAAGTGAATGTCAAAAACTATCTTTACATATAACAGGTAAAAATAAAGAATATTATTAATTGAAAAATAAGTAAAAATAAATTTTAACAGCAATATATATGTGTGTGTATGTGTGTGTGTGTGTGTGTGTGTGTGTGTGTGTGTGTGTGTGTATAAAGCATTCACAAAGTATGCTCCAGTTGAGCCTTAATCCATGGCAATTGTGCTGCCATTAGCCCAAATGTACAGAACCGTAAAAAAATATAAATAAGATGAAGAAGTTGGGCTCTGTAGCCTGTTGCTCCAAATGTTTTGTCAAGAGAAACTTAGTATGAGTTAGATCTAATGACTCTCCTATATTCTAAGTGAAACCCACACCCAGAGACCAGGACAGCATAAGACCTGGGTTCTAATACTTATTCAACTAATTACCATGAAATATAAAACAAATCATTTTTTAGAAAAACAATACACTTTTTGTTCCCCAGTTTTAAAAGAGAGGTGTGTGAGTGGAAGCATGATTAATATCTGTCTTACTATCAATTCCACAGCACTTACAGTAGGACACAAAGAGATAATAGATATGAAAGTGTTATTAAAATGCCAAATGAGCAAGCCTTTAAAGTATTTCAGATGCTTTTTATCACTGCCTCTCTTAGAGTTTTCCATCAAAGAATTAATAGATGAACCATATGGTCCAGAAAAGGACTCCCTCCACTTAGACAATGGCAGCTGATTAGAAGACCCCCCAGTTAGTTGTCAGTCAGTCAAGAATTATTTAATAAGAGCTCATTATGTGTTGCCAGGTAATGTGCTATATATGTGGTAGGGGTACAAAGAATAGCAAAAACAAAGTCTTTGCTCTCAAAAAAGCTGACATTTTAACAAGAAAGACAATATAGAAATAACTTTAAATCCAAGATGTACAGTGTAAATGAAAGGTCATTATATAAAGAAGAGATTAGTAGCATGAGGGATTTTGAAAGACCTCTTTCAGGGAGTGATATTTGAGCTATTTCTTAAAGTAAGGGAATTTAGGTGTCAGTGTTGAGGAGGGAGAACATTCCAGGCACAGAGAACAGGTTGTCATCAAAAAGATTCATAGACACAGAGTCAGAAAGGACCTTAGATGTCTGTTAATAAAACTCCCTCAGTTTACAGATGAGAAAACAGAAGCCCATAGACATCAAATGATCTGCCTAAAATCACAGAAGGTAGTAGTAAGTGACATATATGGTATTTTAAACCAGGTTTTCCAGCTGTAAATCTTGTGTACTTGTACTAGGAGTGTCTCTTACCTTTGTCTAAGCTACCCTTCTCATTATACTCAATCCATACTGCTTATTTTCATCATCTTTGCTTATCTGGTTCTTTCTATCAAAATATTTCTCCCTTCCTTTCTACCTAACCAAATGGTTCTCCTCTTTTGAAACCCATCTTAAGTCTCACCTCCTCTGCAGAGCTTTTCCTGATCATCTAATTCATAGTGGCCTCTTTACCCTGAAATCTTATAGCATTTGGTTTGGAAATGTGACCTCCAGTTCCAACAGGGACAATGGTTTGACTACCTATCAGCACTTGGTGAATTGGGGAGAGGTAGCTTATGGTGTAATTTGTAAGCAAGTTAACAGATAGTGTTGGAAAATTTAGCTTCACCAGTTCAGTCCATATCTCATGCACAGATAATAATGAGCATATCAAATCAGGAACATCTATAACTGTATTCTCCTTCCTAGGTTTCTGTCACTAGAGTATAGATGTTCAAGAATAATTCTTAACTTGATTGGTTCATGTGGGGCTAACCATCGGATATTCAGTCTTCTTTTCCTTTCTCAATATGTCCCCTAAAGAATTCATTAAATCAAAATTTAAATTAAAATAAATTAATAAATTAAAGAAAAAATCAAATAAAATTGTATGGACCAATAAAGTAGAAGTGTCACTCTACTTCCTTCAGCTTCTTTTTTAAATACCCTGGATGGCAGGGGATCATAGAAAAATTTTCAAGTGTCCTAGTTTCAAAGTTACAAAGGGAATCATAAAATTAACCCCCTAGATCCCTACTACTTTTGACCCCTTTACTTGGCTAATGGTGAAAATGTCTCCTGCTATCTTGGAGTCCCTAAGTTTGTTTTCCTCTCCAAATTTACTCCTTATTGGTAGTTACCATGGAGAGAGAGAGAGAGAGAGAGAGAGAGAGAGAAGAACAAGAAGAAAAAGAAGAAAAAAGAAAGAAAGAAAGAAAAAGAGATGTAAAGAGTTTTATCATCTTTTTAAAAAAGTTCCACCAGAATTCAACCCAATGCAACCCTGACAATGGTCCATTACTATAGTCAGCCTTTGAAATTTTACATGGCATGCTTCTGCTTGCTGGTGCCTAAAGATATAGAGATAATAATGTGTAATTACAAAGCAAAAGGAACAGAAAGCTGAATCTGTTATAACATGGATAGAGATAAACAGAAAAAATCTCATAGCAAGCATTCTTAACATTTATTTAGCACAAAATCATATATAAGACCACTATCAAGTAACATTAAGTGACTACTAAGTGACTACACTGTGCTATCACATACATAAACCAAACTAGAAGGGACTTCAGAGGCTATTCCATATGTGAACAAAAATTCCCCCTAAAATGGTGATATGTACTTTGCCTGAAGATCTCTACTGAAAGAAAAAGAAAGCCCTGACTTCTGAGGTAGCTCATTAAAGTTTGGCAAAGTTCTAATAATTAGAAAGGGTTTATTTTTAATTAAAAAAAATTCTCCCCTTCCCCTTTAAGTCAAGGTCAAATTGGACTCCACAACTTTCATTGGTTATTCCTAGTTCTGTTCTCTATGACCAAGAATAAAAAAAAAAAGGTTACTATATTCTCCATATGATGATCTTTCAAATACTTTGTTACCCATTGTGCTTGCTTTAAATTTTCCCCAAAAGGAGCCAGCCCACTTCCTTCAATTTACCTTTGTGTGGCATAGGTCCTTTACTATCTTGGCTTGCTTTATTTTGCCATTTTCCTACTTATCAATATCCACGCTCCAATGGGAAGCTGAGAACTGTATACAGTTCACCAGACATAGTCTTACTGAAGCACTGTGGACATTTTTTTGTCCTGGACATTTAACTCCTCTCAAAAGTGTTAGCTTTTGAATTAGCTTGGATTACATCCCATGTTGCACATTGAACTTAGCAGTATATTTAAACCACTGATCATCTTTTCTTATTATTGAGATATTTTATGTGCATATATGTTTTCTTTCAAAAACAGACAGAATTCCTTACTGTTAGAATAGGGGACATCAGATGAGAATAGTTGGGAGGATAAAGACCATTTGGCCACTGAAAAGGAATATGGTGATGAACAAAAAAACAGAAAAAAAAGAATTACAAACTTCGCATAATTTTAGTGAATGAGGCTAATTTGCTATAAAATATTTCACATTGAAAAGTAGTGTTATTGGGGAAGTATCTGCTTTGGGAGTTCATATAACCAAAATAAGCCTACCACAACACAGATATTATAGAGATGGGGCAAAACCAAAACAAACAAACAAAAAACCTAGGTAGGTTTTATTATGCTTAAGCACAAATTTAGGTTTCAAAAAGAAATAATTTGAACCCTGATTAGAGTTCTAGTAAGGGCTCTTAAAGACAAAATTATATCAGAGCCAGAGAGAATGCATTGATTTACATATTGCAATCTTGTACATTCTTTTAAGCTTAAAAAAAAAAGACAGATTCCTAATCCCATGCTTGCTTCAATGCCATAAAAGATGAACAATTTTTTTTTCAGCACAATCATAATCTCATACATTCCCTTAAGTTACAAATTTAGTTTAACAGACTCTACTAGTAAACAGTCAAGTTACAGATTAAACTACTTTCATAGGGTTCAAAATCTGTTGATTGAGTGGAGAGATTTACATGTCATCAAGATAATCAAGAAAACTAAATATCAGGGAAAACTTTCCTTACCTAGTTAGCTAGAGGAGCTAACAAATAACTAAATCACTTTAAGAAGCTCAAATTCCCAATTGGCTTCTACCTGAAGAATGTCAAACAATCTTTCCTTAACACTATTATTCCATGAGTCAGGTTTTGGTCAGGTGAGATTAATATTAACATAAGACAGGCTTTTGGGCAAAAAAAAATGTTGAGGATTAATGGTATTGAGTCCCAATTAATAATAATAAAAAAAATAATAAAAGGAAATCTACTGAAGGCTTGACTAGCACCTCCCCTTAGACCTCATTCATTCAGGAGACAGTGGTGTCACAAAAATCTAAAAAGAAGGAAGTATCAAGTATGAGAGTGTGTCAAAGGCCACAGAGGGGTCAATGAGAATGAAGATTAAGAAAAAAAATGATTTGGCAACTAAGAGACCATTAGTAACTTTGGAGAGAGCAGTTTCAATGGAATAATAAAATAAGAAGCTAGATTGTAATTAGTTAAGAAGAGAGTGAGAAAAGAAAAAGTAGAGGCACCTTTTACAGATGGCTTTTTCAAGGAGTTCAGCTGCAAAGGGAATTAGAGATACAGGATTAGTTAATAGGCATGGAAAGGTCAAAAGTATTTTTTTGTTTGTTTGTTTTGTTTTGTTTTTAGGATAGGAGACATAGGTATGATTGTAGGCAATAGAAAATGAACCAATAGAGACTGAAAATAAGTACAAGAGTGGGGATGACAGAGTGGGCAAATGACCCAATCACCTTGTGCTTAAAAGATTATAATGGTTTCCTAATTAGTTTATATCAGCTTTTCTTTTGAATCCATCTTCCACATAACTGCCAAAGTGATATTTGAAAAGCACAGCTCAGAATTATGTCCCTCTTTTATTCAAGAAACTTCAGTGGCTCCCTCATGTCTAAAATAAAATACGATCTATTCTGACATTAAAAATTCTTCACAATCTGATTTCAACCTGTCTTTTCAGACTGATTATGCATTGCTCTCTTCTTCCCCCATAGAGTACAATTCAATGAGATTATTTGATATTTCCCACACACAACATTCTGTCATTCTGTCTCACACTTCCATACCCTTTCACAAACTTTCCAGACATCCCTCTGCACCTTTGCCTCTTAAAAATTTTATTTCTCTTTAAACCTCTGCTTAAAGGCATCTCCTTTAGGAGGCCTTTCATGATTTCCCCATTTGTTAGTTCCTCCTTCTCCTTCCACTGAGTCACAGTGTATTTATTTTATATATATATATATATATATATATATCTTTTTCAAAAAATAAGTAACAGAACTTTGGATACTTGAGGTCAGAGATGATCTTTCTGTTGCATCAACATTGACAGCCACTGTGATTGGCACACTGTAATCACTTCATTAATGCATGTTGCTAGATTGAAAATACAATTTTAAAACTACTTAAAATAGCTGGTGTTTATAGTGTTGCATTAAGTATTTATATATATATATATATAAAACATTAGTATATATATAAAACATATATATAATTTACATTTAGTATGTAGAAACATATAGGTACATTTGAATATTCTTGAAAGCTTGTGAGAGACCTTATGCAAATTAATATTTTGCATGTCTGACCAAAAGATTAAATCAAAATCCTTCAGTTCCATAAATATGCATTTCCATCATTAAATTTCAATCCCAGTTCGAGGACATTATGCAGTATTTCTAATATCTGCCAGTGACTCCAAATGGTTAAATTCATCAAACAGTGAATTAACAGAAAAAAAAAATTTTCAGAGGACACACTTTCTTACTTGACAAATATAAAGGAACACATACATACAGTGAAGTTATGAGCCCCTAAACTAGCAATACCATACTTCCCTATACCCAGAATTCTCTTCACACCTGGGGAGCTCTAAACATCAGATTTTACTCTAAAACATAGCCATTCTACTTCCTCTAAAACCTACCTACTGAACATTCATCAAAGAGATATTTTCCTTAGGCACCTTGACAAGTTTTGAAATGCTAATTGACCACTTTGCATAACTATAATCCTGGTGTTCACACCTACTCAATCTCTGCCTCAGACATTCTTCCATATTTGATGAAATTAGCCTCTCAACCTAGGATGTAGGAAGATTAAGAAATGAAAACAGCCTGTTAGGTTATTTTATTTCTCCCTCTTTCAGTTTGAGGATCCCCAGGAGAAACAAGATTCCTTCCCACTCTTAAAAGTAATATTTTGTGCACATAAAAAGTTCAGATCATGGTGAGAAGACTTGGGATTCTTCTTTATTTTTGCACTTAGTTTGAAGATCTATGATTTCATTTATGCAATTCTCCCTCTACTGACTTAGTGGTATGACTTGGTAAATAGCCTTTATAAGTTCCTTTCACTGAAAAAAAAAAATTATGAATTGCTCCCCAACTTTGTGTTGATTCTATTCCAAAATGAACTAGATTGGGCCAAACTCAACAGATTACCACTAGAACCATATGTAAAGTCTAGCTTGGTGGGAGCTGCAAAAATTTATATTCCATTGTTATAGTTCTTTAGAGACTAGAATCAACTTAAAGCCATGACATGGCTTTGGAATAGAGTTTAAGTGTAGTTCAGTAATAAATTCTACATATACATAAGCAAAAGGCTACTATGACTGACTGATTAGTAATCTTTCAGGAAAACTCCTTTGTTGGAAAAATAAGTAAAATTTAAGAAACATAATTAAACAAAATATTTTCATCACAAATAGAATTTAAATGGAATTATCTCATTATGAAAATTTTATTCACAATTTTCAAAATACCAATAAATTGGTAATTTCCATGTTTGGTAATTTGGAAGTTCATTGCTGTTATTGTTCTCTTGATCCAGATCTTTTGACTCCAAAATCAGAATTCTTTACATCATATCATTTTTGTAATGACATACTTTACTTTCACATTTTTCAAAATTTGGATCACATTTTGAGAAGTTTTCAGGGGAGAGCAAGAAAAGCCTCAAATAAGGGAAATAGATTAACCTGTGACCCTCAGGCTGTGAAGAAATTAATGGCACTTGAAACTTTCCAAAAAGCTCTTCCTGCCTTTCCATTTCACCTTCTAATATGGTCACCTTCCTTCTCCATTGCCTTTTTTTCATCAGATCACTGAGCCAAGTCATTGACCTGTCTTATGTTATTGTTGCTCAGTCATTTTACAGTCATGTCTGACTCTTTGCGACCCCATTTAGGATTTTCTTGGGAAAGATGCTGGAATGGTTGGCCATTTCCTTGTCTAGCTCATTTTACAGAGAGGAAACTGAGGCAAACAGGGTTACACGACTTTCTCAGGGTCACACAGCTAATAAATATCTGAGAAAGAATTTGAATTCAAGTCTTCCTGATTAATGGCCCAGTGTTCTATCCACTATGTCACCTAGCCGCCCTGACCTAAATTATATTCCTTTGCATATTTGTTTAGTTTCTTTTATATGGAGGAATTGCTACACAATGGGGGCATTAGTGTTTGCATTAGAAAAACAAGCCTAAATTATTTTTTTTATTATTAGTCTGTTGAAAGACAAATTCACAAACTTACTGTCCAGATAACTAGGAAAATAGCAGGTGATTTTGAGAGTTTCTAATGGATGATTCAAGATTCCAGGTATATTTGCTCTTATGATAATTATTGTAACTCCTGAAAATGGAGGAAACTCTTTATAATGATGAAAATGTTTTTCATCCTTCATATCTGTAATTTAGGATTATTTATTTTTGAATTTTCACAAATTATTACCTCTATACTTTTTAAACTACATTTTATCTCCTCTTGGTTCCAAGAAATTTTTAACTTGAATTCTGTTATTTATCATCACTCTCACCATTTCCTTGTCCTTTTGGACAAGGATAACAGATTTAGATTACATTCAATTTAAGTAGATTAACCACTACTAAACTCCAAGGGGCAGCAGTTCTCCTTTAAGCATCCAGGGATTGCATTTGCAAATGGCAGGACAGGAAATTTTGTAGTTCTGTCTTCCTTATGCAACAGGTTGCCTTAATAATAACAATAACAATAATGACAAGAAAAAACAATGATAACATATTTTATATATGCATGTATCACACATACGTATCAATTACATATATATATACATTTCTGTGTTATACTTAGTGTCACTTGAAAGCAAACCCTAAACCAAAAAAAAAACACAACAAAAACAAACAAACAAATTTTTAGAAAGAATTTTAGAAAGTAATTTGACAGTGGGTATAGACAGAAAAAGGTATAACTACCCTCTTGAGTCTGTATTATATTATATGGCTTCAACCAAGCTGAAGGGCTCACAGATAGACAGTTTCCAAAAAGGGTAGTTTCCACAAGTTCCTGTATATAGATACACACACACACACATGCACGCGTGCACACACACACATAAACACACATTCACATTTATGTGGGTATAAAAGCATAAAATACGCCAATAAAATAAGTTGTGTTCTTTTTCTTCAGAATACGACAGCAGCAAATAACAAATAACATAGGAAGATTATCTTACTATTTCAAACTCTTGGCTGGTCTGTGCTCCTTGAGGGCAGGTACTCTTTTTTGCCTTCCTTTGTACCCTCTGGATTAGTACAAAAGAATGATTTTCCTGGAGAGAAATGATTTTTGAATAACTTTTTTCTTCTTCCAGGCATGTGCTGAATTAAAATGACAACAGCAACTGCTCAATTACCTGGTAGTTAGTAACTAGGAACCCAGCTCCTCTCTTTAATAATATTGTATAAGAAAAAAAGAGAGTGTGTTCCTGTATCAAATATCTTTAAACTTAATTCTCTTCTAAATAATGTCAACTTAGTGAAATAATATTTAAGTCCAATCTTTTAATTTAATAATAGTTGCAACCTGAATTGATTACTAGTTTTCCTATAATGTAAGGGCTTCCTTGGATAAGAGTTTTATTGATATAGGTATGAAAGGTGATCTACAGTTGGAGTTTTAGAAATTTTGAATAACTTTTTATAAATCAAGTGTTTTTATTTGAGCAATAGTTCTCTTAGTAATGCGGTCTAGAGGTTAGGGGTCCTGGCACCCCAAAATCATGATAGGCAGGTCCTGCCCCAAAGGATTTGACCCCAGCCTTTTTGCAGCCAAAAACAAAGTTTATTGAAGATTTGCCATATTAGCTGGACTCTTAAGGAGTCTGAGCATCTATGGGCTATTGGCTAGATTGTAAAAATCTGAGCATCTTAATGGAGACAAGATGGACCTTATATACAGAAAGACCTTGGGAGAATGGCCAAGTAGTCCATGAGGTAATAGAATTCCCAAGGATGGGAAATGGAGCCTAGGTGGGACCAAGGGTGGGAAGTGGCCTGGGGCCATAGGGAGGCAAGACAATAGAGGGGAGATTGGGTGTAGCCACAATGAAAGACCAGTTGATGGGACCATAGCCTCCAGAGATTTGGCCCTGTGAGAAAGTAAATAGAATTACCTAGGGTGGGAAATGGAGCTAGTAGGTGGGACCAAGGGTGGGAAGTGGTCAGGGGCCATAGGGAGGCACCAGTTGATGGGACTATAGCCTCAGGGAAATGCCAGAGATTTGGCCATGTAGGAAAGTCCAGGGTTTTTCTTTCTGGGGCTCAGATTCCCATCATTAGTACTGTCAGTTAACAACCACACTTTTCAGAGAGAAAGAGGGTTATAAACAACAATAGCAACAACAACAACTTTAAATAGTTCAGCATCTACCTAGGTGAAGACCAGAATTTAGCAAATTCCTTTCAGGGTTCAGGGGAGCCAATGAATACCAGAGAAGTATCAACAGCTCATTTCAGCTGATTCTTTAGACTGAAATCTTCATTTCTACAGACACAAAAATAAGCGTAGGTAATTAGGTCCAAATTTTGTGGGGCTCCAATGCCCTTCAGTTTTCAGCAAATGTTCTTATTTCTCCATTTAATGTGAAATGAAATAAAATCTAGAACTTACTATGCATATGCACATAAGAGAGAAATTATAGGTGGATGTTTTTAATAAAGAAAACTTTACTCTCTACATAACATTTTTTGTGGTCATAAAATTGTTTTCCCTCCAACTGCCATTTTTCACTAACATTAGTATTCTTTGAAGGTTTTAACAAGATAAGTTATTTATCACATATTCCCTATATCCTCTTGACAAGTTTAGAATACCTTGTGAGTGCATGAACCCCAACTGGGAAACACTGACCTAAGTAGATTCTCCTAGATTTATGTTTTTGTTACCAGTTTATATGTTTTTTAGTGATAAGAAAAAGAAAGTTAAAATTGCCTAAAATTTCCTTTTTGCTTCTAAGTTTATTTTGTTGTTGTTGTTTTCATTTAAGTTCAAGCATATCTTACATGATCAATTGATTTCCTGAAAATACAACTTCAGGGAAAACATTACATTTTGTAAGAACAGAATTGAGTGGGAAAGAATCAAAACTGCATAAGGGAAGAATCAGGAATAAGAGTCATAGCAGCCCTGAAAACTGATGATCACATTGAAATTTTCAGGGCAGGAAGGTGGGGTATAGTTATCATATTTTTAAAATGTTTATTGGGGCAAGTGTCTAGGGATGGGCCTGTAGCTTAAACTACTTATGCTTAAAACAAGGGTGAGGTCTCTGGGTACTGCCAAAGGGATATAACCTATTACAGGAAAATGTAATTGACTGTAGACACCAGCAGCCTTGGGAAATCTCCATTTGGTAATTTCCTCACAATTTCAGATTTCAAACCTCCTTTGACCTTGTAAATATGTTCTTGGGAGTTGTTTCATATGAAGAGATATTATGTGTTTTGTTCAGGGGCACAAAGTTAAGTGCCAGAGATGGGATTTGAATTTAAGTCTTCCTGAATCTAAATCCAAAATTGTGCCCACTATTCTACAAAGCCATAAACCACATTGAGAGAAATCCTGCCATACTCTCTCCCTTTGAAATAAAATATGAGACTGAATGCAAACTCATTAAGAATATGATTCATTTTATAAATTCCCTAATTTCACCCGCAAAAAAAGTATAATTAAGTCCTAAAGATTGGAAATGTTTCATATCTCACAAATGTTCCACTCCAATAATGTGTCCTATATTTGTCCTATATTTAAAAAAACACACACAAAAACAAAAACAAACAAACAAAAAATAACTATACCTATCTTCAGCATAGTAAACTTGTTAAACTTCTGGAGTATGCCCCATTGGAACTTCCTTCTGTCAATTTTGAACTCCCTAGATAACAACATGAGAAAATATTGTTACATTAGAGCTTTTCAAGAAGAGTACCATAATTGACATTTTTGTGGGGGAAAAAAAGGCTGCTGAGTTTACAAGGCATGTCTAATAGAGGTTCATGCCTCTGAGGTACTTTGCCTTCCTTCACATTGTGTACCTGCCACCAGGTGACTGTTTAGGACAATATAGGGTCAAAAGATTTATAATTTTATAGGTGGTTAACTGAGACAGGCAGAGATCTTCCCCCAAGTAGATTAACTTTTTTTGTTGTTTTATGTTTTAAAATAATTGTTTACTTTATCAGTGACACATAAGTTAACTAATTTTTTTCAAATCATTAAATATCCCATTTATAGTATGTGCTAAAAGAAACAAAAAACACCTAGTACAAATTAAGTACTTTGTCACTAACCTAATTATCATAAGCTCCCTTTCTCTAAATATTTACTTGTTTATCATTCTCCCCCCACACCTCTGAGTTGCTCCAGGCCATTCTCACTTCCCCTGGCCCCATCTGTTCCACCTCCTTCTCAGCTGCTGTTTAGAATACTATAAGCAACTCAACACCTCTCTGCTACTCACTCTGAACATTCTTTGAATGAGCTTTCAAATTTTCCTTGTCTAAACTTTTCCCTCTGTCTGATGCTGTAAATCTTCTTGTTTTCTGTGAGCACCCTTTCACTAATTTTGAAATGCCTTTTAAATGATTTAATATGCATGCAGGTCACACCAATTGTTCCTAATTCACTCATTCAAACCTCCTTCTACTGATGAATGACCCATTCATTTTATGACTTGCATTTTGAAAGGCTGAAAACTGATTCTTTGAGTATTTTGAAATCTTTGCACAAATCAAAACAGATTGAACAAAATACATCATTTGGTTTTGCTTTGTGAATACCTGAAAATCCACTCATAACAAAGAGTTATTGTTAGAAGGTAATTTTAGGTACTGAAGTTATAGTACTGAAGTAAAAATGCCAATAGTCTAGGTTGTGTTATAAACAAATGTGAGCAGGTGAAGTAAGGGACACAGGATAATGTCTCTGAATTTTCTTTCCATAATTCTTTATATTGATCAAATAAAAAAAGTATTAAAGGACATAGATTCATGTGCCTAGTATTATGGGGTGGACACTGTATGTACATTTTTTAAAGAAACGGAATATATGATACTTATCCCTTATGATTTGGGTGCAGGTACTACTTAATCTACATGGAAAAATTAAGAAATGAGATAGTTGAAAAGTTAATTTTTTCTATTTATTGAGTGCATAATCATTTAAAATTGTGTGTAATAGATTTTAAGTGCTATATGAGACCAAAGAAGAGAAAATGTGTTTAATGGAGTTTAAAGAAGTCTGGAAGAATAGCACTAACTATAGCTGCTCAGAAGGATAATTCTCAGCAGCTATGTCCCTCCTTATTTGAGTAACAAATTTCAGTTGACCTATACCCCCAAAATTTCATCCCACTAAAAAGTGTGCAAATCAGTAAGTTTTGTGCATGGATTGTATTTCATTTTTTTTGTTGTTGTGTCATTTTCAGTCATGTCTGACTCTACATGACCCCTTTTGGGGTTTTCTTGACAAAGATATTGGAGCAGTTTATCATTTCCTTCTCCAGTTCATTTTATACATGAGGAAACTAAGGCAAATAGGGCTAAGTAACTTGCCCAGGGTCACACAGCTAGTAAATGTCTGAGGCCAGATTTGAACTCACAGATTAGTCTTCCTGACTCCAGGCCCAGTGCTCTATCACTGCATCACCTAGCACTGGTAGTCCCTTAAATTACCACAAGACCCAGAGTATTTGTAATGCAAGGAATCAATAAGCTCCCTGAATCCCAATTTACCTAGCATATAGTTTATGAACACTTAAATTATGTTTGTTTGCTTGCTTCTCTGTCCTGCTTGTCTAATCTATTCCATTATTATTCTTTTCTTTTTTTTTCTAACTAGTGCCAAAGGGTTTTTTTGTAATTAGTAATTTTTATAATAGTGTGAGGCATAGAGATGCAAGAACTCCTACAAAGCAAATCCACTGTGAGAAAAAAAATACAAATTTGTGTTATGAGCCCACTCACTTATGATAGCCCTACAGTGCTTCCTGTATTTTGATTCAGCCAGACCTATATTTCAAGCTCTCTGATTTCTTCTATACCCTTTCTGGAAAGTTTATTCTCAGCAAAGACTTCCATTAACCCTGTTACCATATTTTTCTAAAAGCCATTTTTGTTGTATGTGTATGTCTGACATGCCCTTTGAGAGATATTTGTGCTTATTTTGAATAGAACTCTATATGTAACTTTCCTTTTTGTAGTAGTATCATACTGAAATACTGATGAATTTTTGGAGGAGTTAATTTATATCTTGCTATTTCACTGAAGCTATTAATCTTCTCAATTCATTTCTTTGCCAATTCTCCAAGGTTTTCTACATGTTTATGTCATCATACCACCTGAAAATTCAGATAATTGTATTTCTACTTTAAATATGTTTATTCCCTCAATTCATTTGTCTTGTCTTAATGTTTTAGTTAACATTGCTAATATCATATAAAATAATAATTGAAGAAGCATCCTTGCTTCATCTCTGCACTTTTCAGGAAATTCTTCAGTGCTTCTCCATTGCAAAGAATGTTAACTCTGATTTACTGCAAATAGTTACTTTAAATTTAAAAAGGGCATTTATAAAACTAAGTTCCAACTATTATATATATATATATATTTATGTATAAACATTTATGTATATATGGAATAGTAATGTTTACTTTTTTGATTGTTTCTTTTTTGATTTTCATGATCTCTCTTATCTGTGAATTTTGTTTGTTCTGCCTTTTGAACTCTAACAAGTACTTTCTTTTTGTACTCTCAATGGTCTTCAACAGGTGTTGATTTTTTAAAAGTCTTATTTAATCCTTGAAGCATGTAAATAATTAAGGATAGGCTTAGTTTTTCTGTTTTTTTTTTAACAAAGAGTTGCCTTTTTATGCCATTATTAAATCTTTTATTTAAATTAGTTGACATGTGAAATGGCTTGTTCAACTTTGTTTTCTTCAGTAGAAACAATTGAATTTCCTCTCATTTGTTGAAAATTATTTTGACAAAACAATGATGATAGTGTTTTATAGTATTTTAAAGTTTACAAAATATTTTACAAATATTATCTCATTTTACATTTATGGTAAACCTGGGTGGAAGGTGTTTTACATTATCCCAAATTTGCAGATAAGGAAACAAGATGGGCCAAAATTAAATTCACTTACCTAGGGTCACACAGTCAAGAAATGCTGTAAGCCAGATTTGAACTCAAAAATCCCTCACTTCAAGTATAATGCCTATCCACTTTACTACTTACCTCCATTAGTGGTTAAGCTTGTCTTGGAGTTCATTATTTTTATATAAAACATTTTGTTGTTTATAGCATATCAAACTCCACTTTTGCTCTTTTACTTATTATAAATGAGATATAATCTTATTCAGTTCATACTCTTTTCCCATGGTTTGTGAAAGCCTTCTTCCTGAATGGTTACAAATTTGTTTTACCATTAAAGTTCTGAATTCTAAATAAGGTAGTTGGACTCTAGTGATCTCTACTGATCTCTAATTTCTCTGATTCTAGTTCTTGTGATAAAAGAAATATGATATTTGGTGTTTTTTCTTCTTTTTTTCCCCTGTGAGATTAATTATTTTCAGATTTTTTTAGTACACTTTATATTAAAAATCAGACGCTTTTTCTCGTATGTCTCCTAATCTTACTGACTTTTGATTTTGTTCTGAAGTTCCTTCTTCCACGTATACATTTTTTTGAGTTCCATATGTACTTATTTCAATTTCCAACAATCTATTATTATACAGTGATTCCCTATTATGTATCACTAATGATCTATTTTTTATTTTTTAGAATTCTTCCAGGAGTGTTCTAATTTGTCTTAATTTGCATGCTTAAAACTTTATTTCATCCTTTTAAAAATATGCTTTAATAATGTAACACATTTGTGTTTAGATCATATTCATTTCAGAATGTAACAACTTTTCTTTACGCACATACTTACTAATTCTTGCCTTGTAACAATGAAAAAGAATTAAGTAAAACTAAGCAAGCTGGTGAGAAGTAACTGACAAGAATGAAACCTACTTTCATAGTTCTTCCCCTCTTTAATGGTAAGAAGGCATTTTTATTATTATTTTTCCTCAAGGGACAAATTTGATCTTTATAATTACTCAGGTTTTGGATGTCTTTTATTATTCTTTTTATTTGTTATTATAATAATTGCATATATTCATCTCCTTGTTCAGCTCATATTACTTTTCATCCATTCAAAGGATGGTAGATTTCAATATGGAAGAGAACATTTTCAGTCATCTAGTCAAAATTTGTCATTTTATAGCTGAGGAATCTGATGTCTAGACTTGCCCAAGATCACAAACATAGAATAAGAACCTAGATATGAGTCCTTTGTTTCCAAATATGGTAGTGCTAGTTCAATTGTATCAACTCACCTTCATGCAATTCTCAGATTTTTTTCTGAATTCCTTATCTATGTAATCTCTTACTACATAGTAATTACCATAATTATTTTGCTAAACTTCTATACTAATTGGAAAGTTCTTGATATTTATTGCATCCTGTTTTTGAAACACCTTTCCTTTCCTCCCAATAGATTTTTTTTTACATACAGTTATTTCACTTTATAGTAATTATTTGTAGTGTCAGTCATTTTTAATTTTTTTACATCAGTTATCCTGCTTTTTTCTATAAAATTTTATTCTTGATGAATTGTTCCCCATCTCCTTTATGCAACACTTTATCCTTTTTTATTCATGTTTTGCTATTTTCATGAAGAGTGCACTTAGATAAAGATGTTAATTTTAACTCAGCAAAATTGCTGCAAAGACCAAATCTTCATTGCTATTAATCTTATAAAAATTATTGATCTTTTGTTTTTACATCACATACATTTACCAGCATGCCCTGCCCAACACTCCCAGAAGCCATCACTTTTAATAAATAATAAAAATAAATAAAAATAAATTTTGGTGAGTACTTTCTTTCAATGTAGAATGGGGATGTAATTGTTTGGCTCAAAAAAAAAATAGAATAAACATCTCCGGCCTTTTCTCTTCCCATTCTCCTCCAAGAGGGTTTTTTTTTTACCAGAGGCGTAAGTGAGAGGTTTAGCTCTGAAACTTGGCCATTCTGCTCTCGTCAGAGATAGGGGGTAACAGATCAGAATTATATGTATCTGCATTCTTAAAGATTATTAGTCTACCGTGGTTTTCAGGTTTACACTAAACTTCTGGTTGCTTTTTTATCAATCCAGAAACAATACACCAAACTTTATATCCAGAGCTTGATCCCTTTCCCAGCAAATACCAGTATCACAATGAAGTAAGGAACAAAGAAACTCATTTATCCAAGTCAATAGTAAAAAAGAAATAAGAGAAAGTATACATAGGAGAATGTATACTAGATAATGCAAATAGAAGGAATTCTCCCATTGAGAGTAAGGTTACTCAGCTTAGCAGAAAGAAAGGGTCCTAGAGCTCATCTAAGGGGAAGTTCTCTGAAGTAGCTAGTGTAGCAAACTGGGGATAAGGACATGATGGAGAATGCCTGTTCCTTTTATGTTCACTTCTCCTTACAGCCTTATTTTCCTGTCAGCAAACTAAAGTGGGATTGGCATCTTCCATTTTCTCTTTTGAGCCTGGAAGCCAGAAACACGTGAAGCAACTGCACAGTCTGAAAAGATTCAGGATGCCTATGAAAAGACTCAAAAAAGTATTTTTGGAATTTCTTTTTAGTGAGCTTAGTAAATAGAATATCAAATATTTTCTGTATTTGGTAGAGATTTTGAATAGGATTACCTTTCTCTTATTTCCTCCTATATTTTGTTGTCTCTATATGAAAATGCTCTAGATTATATAGGTTCATTTTGTAACCTACTACTTTACTAAAACTATTAAATATCTGAATTAATTTCTTTACAGATTATCTGGGATTTTCTGTGTGAACTACCATCTCATTAATAAACAGAGGTAGCTGTGTCTCCTATTTACCTATGCACATACCTTTAATTTCTTTCTCTTGCCTTATTGTTATTGTTAGCATTTCTAGAACTGTGTCAAACAGCAACAAGAAACAAGGGACATCTTTATTTGTGCCTTTTTTTAAATGGAAACAGTTCTAGAGAATGGAAACTTTCTTACTCCATATAATGCTAGCTTTTAATTTTAGAGAAACACTTTTTTTATTATATTAGAAAAAAAGTCCTTTAATCTCTATGTTTTGTAAGGTTTTAGCATTAATGTGTGTTGTATTTTGTCTGTTTTGTTTAAACTGTTGATGCAATTCTGTGAATTTGGATTTTATGTTTTTGATGCACTCAATTATGCTAATAGAGTTCCTGACCATCCTTGCATTACTGGCTTATATATAGCTTCACCACAATTAATATATATGCATATATGTGTGTAAATACACACACATATGCATATATTCATAAATTTGTATATATGTACATACATACCAGATTTTATTTAAAGATGCTTGAATTGATATTCATTTATTACATTGGTCTATAATTTTCCTTCTTTGCCATTAGTCTTCATTAGGTAAGGCATTAGGACTACATTTGCATTAGAAAGGAAGTTTAGGAGCATACTTTCTTATAATAAAATAATAGCTACCTTTTAAATAGCCCTTTAAGTTTTACAAAACACTTTACAAATATTGCCTCATGTTTATGCCCAAGAAACTCTGGAAGGTAGGTATTATTATTTTGCCCATTTTACTGATGAAGAAACAGTGCCTGATAGAGGTTGTGACTTGCCCAGGGTCATTTAGCTAGTGTCAGAAGCAGGATTTGAATTCAAGTCTTCCTGACTGTATGGCTAGCACTCTTGCAACTATGCCACCTAGCCGCCTTCAAATTTTTGAAAATAATTTCTGTTGCATATGTATTATTCTATAAATTTGATAGAATTCTCCTCTAAAACAGTATGCACCTGTATCCCTTTTAGTCCAGCCAATTCCTTTACAATTAATTCAATTTTCTTTAATGAACTTATGTTGTTTTAATTTTACATTTCATGTTTGTTTAATTTTAATATAAATCTTTTTTTTACCTAAAGAAGTCACATGCCTTTTAAGATGGGATACTACCCATGGAGGTATAATAATCTCTGAAAGAAGGTAGCCTCCAAATTCACCACCTCTAGCCCCCATCACTTAAACTCAATTTCCAAACACAGGAATATGTCTCCTCCCATATAGGTGTATTCTTCAATAGAATTCCTACTTTCTGTTGTTATGAGACATCCCCACTTCTAGCTCTTTATAAGTAATCACTTCCCTCTACCATTTCTCCCATTCTTTCATAGGCCCCCTTCCTTCAAAATGTACAAACTTGCCAAGAGACTATAAGAATTACCATTTCTTCACTGTTCACTCAGAGATAGCTGGGCATCACTCATTTCTCTTGTACTTTCCCCTTTCCTCCCCCAAGGTTCACAGCCTCTCACTTTGTCACTCTTTCCTATAGAGGATATTGTTTCACCTGTAAAAGGGGATCTGTGGGTATAATCTAAAGTACCTCTCTTCATTTCTTCTCTGATGGAAAAGAAAGAAGACAGATCTTCATTTAAAAATAAAATTTAATTTAAAAAGTTTCTTTAAAAAAGAATGAGAATTGATAAAAGGCTATAGGGTTTAATGACACTACTCTTTTTTGGGTCTCCTGCTGTCTGATCTATATTCTCTTGACAAAAACAGGATATGAGTAGAATATGCAGCTGTAAGTAGGTTATTCCTCAGTCTTCCTACATGTCTAGGTCTCCCCTATTACAATATATTTCTTTGATGGCGATCTTCATACCCTTTCTTCTACATATATTTTATTTATTTTTATTGTATTGTACCCATGCCATTCATTGTTTTAGTATTGTAGCCCACTCATACTACACTATTGCGTTCTGATTATTGGAGTTTGCTTTTGGTAATGGCATTTGTCCATTTGATATGATTGTGTGTGTATGTGTGTGTGTGTGTGTGTGTAAACACAGTGTCATTTTACCATTACTGTAAGGGAGAATCTATGCATGTGTGTATACCTTCCTAAAAATTTAAATTTAGTCAACCTGAAAAAAATTATCCAATTAGCAAGAAAATGTGTGAGAGTACCTGTTCAAGGTATTTCAAACTTTCTCGTTAATGAGATGTTCAAAATTTGCTTTTTTTTAAAAAGTTTTTTGATAGCATTATTTTGATGTTGTTAATGTGTGCATACTTTCCAAATAGCTAACAAGAAAGGGAATTTGAGATTGTGTTCTGGCATAAGTCTTTCAAAAGTGTGTTGAGAACATTTATTCAGAAGTAGTCCCTTGTGCCTAATTTTGTCTGTCTTGACATTTTATCACTCAGGACTATTTTAAGTCTGACAGATTGTGATCACAGCTGTGGAAATGCTTGGTCATTGACTATTTTTTTTTCCTTTTTTTTCTCATTTTCCCTTTCAGATTCTTTTAGCTGTTTTGTTTTTCTCCTAAATACCTTGAAAAAAATCACAGCTGGCTTTTTATGGAGATTGTTGGTCTATTTTCAGGATATAAATATGCAATTAAATAGATTTTGATTATATATATTCCTCCATTTAAAAATACCATTATCAAACATTAAAATATCAGCATATTATATCTGTCAAAAATATTACCATTGCTAATGAAGTAAAGATATTTATAATAAGCTATAAGAAAAGAAAAATTAAAAAAAGATATCCATAACCACATATTGAAGAAATTGTATAACAAAGATACAAAAGTTGATATTTTATGATTTAGCAACGGACAAATGATGACTATATTAACTATTTGCCACTAAAAGCTGTGTGTTGGAAAGCAAGACTATATAACAGGAATACAAGTAGATAGGTAAGCTACTTTCCAGGTTTTCAAAAAGAAACTGTAAACCTCTAGAAAAAAGTACTATATGAATATTATTATCATTATTAATATTATTATTATGAGGTTTAAACCTCAGTTAAATTAGGGTTGGAATTTGCAAGGAATGGTATGAAAAGGGGGAGAGGAAGAATTGAAAGTACAGGATAATATACAGTTAAATCATTTGACCATAGCATCAGTATTACAAAGGAAGGAAAGTGAAATTTACATGGACTGAGAGAAAAGGACATCTTGTCCAGAGGTCTTGGAGATGAAGAATGAGATTAGAAAGAGTGGAATAGAAAGAAAAGGGAAGTAAAGGTGGTCATGTGTGGAAGAAAAAGAGAAAGGGAAGGGAAAGAGGTCATGATAAGAACAAGGAATTTCAAATTTTAAAATCAGTGTGTCTGGTTTGGGGGTAGGGAGAAAGAGATAAGCAAAAGGAAAGAAGAGGGAAATGAGGAGTGAGAGGGCAGGAAGAATGAGAGTAGAGGGGGCAGGGAGGAGAAAGAAGGATTTGGAGGCCTGTAATGAAAGAAGAAGACATTCTACAGGATGTAAATATGATCAATAGAAGAAGTCATAAATGAACGGGGCATATTTATGAAATAGTAATGAAATTACAAGGAATAAAGCTGAGAATAAACACTGAGGAGGAGGACTGGTTGGGTGGGTCCAGATTATCCATATCAAACTGGATTACTACATACATCTTAAATTTGCTATATCCAAAACTTACCTCAGAAACCTTCCTCTCCAAACGTCCCCCCTTTCTAAACTTCCCTTTTGTTAACAAGGGCACCACCACTCTTACAGTTATCCAGGCTCACAACTTAGGTGTCATGCTTCACTCTTCACTTTTATCTTACATATCCAATCTGTTGACAAGTACTGTCTTTACTTTCTTCACATCTCTCCAGTACATCCTCTTCTCTCTCCAAAGGCTGCCACCAGCCTGGTATAAATCTTTATTATATCACACTTAGTCTATTGCTGTAGCCTTTTGGTTGGTATTCCAGTTACAAGTCTCTCTCCACTTCAGCCCACCCTCCACTCAATTGCTAAATTGATCTTCCTACAGCACAAGTGGGACCATGTTCCCTTTCCACTCTACTCCTTCATTCAACTCAAACTGTTCCCTATTGCCTTGAGGATAAAATATAAAATCTTCCATTCTATTTCTAAAGCCCTTCACAATCTTACCACTTCCTACATTTCCATTCTTCTTAAATTTTATTCCCCTTCACTTCCTCTATGATACAGCAAACATTGACCTTATTTTTTATCCTCGTATATGTCACTCAATCTCCCAAATCTGTGGCACCTTTTAATTGACTGTCTCCATGCTTGAATCTAATCATGAGGATGTGAGCTTCTTGAAGCCACAGGCTTTTTTTTTCTTTTCTTTTAACTACATAGGTAGGCTTAGTTTCTCCTGACACATAGTAAGAGCTTAATAAATGCTTATTAACTTGACGACCTAGAAATTATTTTGATGAGTTAGGAAGTAGCCATTAAAATTTTTAAAGCATAAAACTGACATGATGAAACAAAAATTAAGACTATGGCAGCTATATCAGAGATAGAAGAGACTCTCACATCAATTCAGCATCTTGTAGTAGTCTGATTTCTCTTTTAATTTCCTTATTTCTATTGAGGGCACCACCATTCTTCTAGTCTCCAAGGTTTGCAACCTCCTGTTGTTTTTCAGTTGTTTCAGTTGTGTCCAACTCTTTGTGATTCCATTGGGGGTTTTCTTTGCCAAAAATGCTGGAGTGGTTTGCCATTTTTTCTTCAGCTCGTTTTACAGATGATCAAACCAAGACAAATAGAAGCTTTCAATGCTTGTCTCTCTTCTCTCCCCACTCCCCATGTGACTCAGTTGCCAAGTCTTGTGGATAGATAAGACTTCTACCTCCACAGTCCTGTCCCTCCACTCACAAGGTCAACATTGTATTTCACATTCTTATCAATTCCATCCTCCTGTTTAGTTTCAGACTCTTTCTTTTCAGACTCTATTCACACAACTGCAAAAATCACAACTTCTAAAGTACACTTCTGGCACAATCACTCTCATGGTGAAGAAATTTCAATGACTTCTATGATAAAACACAACTCCCCTCTTTGGTATTTTTCGGGATTCAGTTTACCAGTCCACTACACATACTTTACATTCCAATCAACCTGGCCTAGTCAATTGTGCCTCATACAGAACAAATTCATGACCCATCTCTAACTTTGCATGGGTGGTCTGTTTTTTTTGTTTGTTTGTTTGTTTTTACCTGCTGCCTTATCTTCTCCCCACTTTTACTTCCCAGAATCCCTAGGGTCTTTCAAGGCTCAAAAAAAAAGGTAATTTTGAAATTTATATTATGACTTTAGTTTTTCTTCCAGTTGTTAATGTCCATCTTCAGAAATTAGATTTAGTTTTCATATATTTTTTATTATGTTAGCTATCTATGTGTATTATCTCTTCCTTCCAGAATTACTTGAGCAGAGATATTCTTTTGTTTACCTTTATATTCCCAACAGGGCAACTAGATTGTACAGTGGATAGAGCATTGGGCCTGAAATCAGGAAGACCTGAGTTCAAATCCAACTTTAGAGACTTACTAGCTGTCTGACCCTTGGCAAGTTACTTCACCCTTTTTGCCTCCGTTTCCTTATCTGTAAAACAATCTGGAAAAAGAAATGGCAAAACACTACACTATCATACACTAAAGAATGAACTCTCCACTGAGGATACTTGGCTCAAGCTTATAGGCAAAACATATTGAAGCATGTGTGTAGGAGATGTATGTGACTGGAGTCCTTTTCTCACTTCCTTTTTTTTTCATTGGAATGAGTATCTTAATTGCTGGTATCATAGAAATACTTGATGTCTGAATGTGAATCATTGGTGAGAACACTGAACTTTTTTTTTCTTTTTAATTTATTTATTTTAGTTTTCAACATTTACTTCCACAAGATTTTGAGTTTCAAATTTTCACTCTATCTCACCCCTCTCCCTCAATGGCATGCATTCTGAATATCTCTTCCCCTCATCTGCCCTCCCTTCTATCTCTCCCCCACTTCTGTTATCACCTTCCCCTTCTACTTTCCTGTAGGGCAAGATAGATTTCTGTGCCCCATTTCATGTATTTCTTATTTCCCAGTTGCATATGAAAACATTTTTTAAACATGTGTTTTTAAAACTTTGGGTTCCAAATTTTCTCCCTTGCTCCCTCCCCACCCACCCTCATTGAAAAGTCAAGCAATTCAATATAGGTTATACATGTGCACTTATGCAAAACACTTCTATAGTAGTCATGTTGTGAAAAACTAACTGTATTTCCCTTCATCCTATCCCACCCCCCCCACTTATTTTTTCCTTCTTTTGACCCTTTCCCTCCTCAGAAGTGTTTTCTTCTGCATACCCCCTTTCCCAATCTGCCCTCCTCTTTATCATTCCCTTGCTCTCTTGTCCCTTCTCCCCTTATTTTCCTGTAGGGTAAGACATATTTCCCTACCCAATTGAGTGCATATGTTATTCCCTCCTTAAGCCAAATCCTATGAGAATAAGATTCACCCATTCCCTCTCACATTCCTGTATCCCCTCCACTGTAAGAGCTTTTCTTTTCTGTTTTTTTTGTGAGATAATTTACCCCATTCCACCTCTCCCTTTCTCTTCTTCCAGTATAATCTTCTTTCATCCCTTAATTTTATTCTCCAGATATTACCACTTCATCTTCAACTCACCCTGTGCCATCTATCTATCTATCTGTCTATCTATCTATCTATCTATCTATCTATCTATCTATCTATCTATCTATTTATCTATCTATATATATACATATATGTATATATATACACATATATATGTATATATATACTTATATATACATACATATAATTTTTTCCCTACAGCTACCCTAATACTGACAAAGGTCTCATGAGTTATAAATATCATCTTTCCATGCAGGAATGTAAATAGCTCAACCTTAATAAGTCTATTATGATTTCTCTTTCCTGTTTACCTCTTCATGTCCACTTGAGTCTTGTATTTGAAAGTCAAATTTTCTATTCAGCTCTGCTCTTTTCTTGATCATGGCTTTCAGATAGTCCAATAATTTTTAAATTATCTCTCTTGGATCTATTTTCCAGGTCAGTTGTTTTTCCAGTGAGATATTTCACATTGTTTTCTAATTTTTCATTCTTTTGGATTTGTTTTATGGTGTCTTGGTTTCTCATAAAGTCACTAGCTTCCAATTGCTCCATTCTAATTTTTAAGGAAGAATTTTCTTCAGTAAGCTTTTGGACTTCCTTTTCCATTTGGCCAATTTTGCTTTTTTAAGGCATTCTTCTCCTCATTGACTTTTTGGACCTCTTTTGCCATTTGGCTTAAGCTATTTTTTAAGTTGTTATTTTCTTCAGTATTTTTTTGGGTCTCCTTTAGCAAGCTGTTGACTTGTTTTTCATGATTTTCTTCTGTCACTCTCATTTCTCTTCCCTGTTTTTCCTCTACTTCTCTTCCTTGCTTCTCAATATCCTCTTTGAGCTCTTCCAAGACCTGGGACTTTTTCATATTTTTCTTGGAGGTTTTGGATGTAGGAACTTTGACTTTGTTGTCTTCTTCTGGTTGCATGTTTTGATCTTCTTTGACGCCATAAAAAAAGATTCTATGGTCTGACACTTCTTCCAAGGTTTACTCATGATCCCAGCCAATTACTTGATTTATAAACTCTTTATTAAGATAGAGATCTGCTTCCAATGTGGAGAACGTGCTGTCCCATGCTTCAGGGGTTTGTACAGCTATTTACAGAGCTACTTCCAGGGACCTGTAAATTTTCAGTTCTTCCAAGGTGGTATGATAAGGAATGAGGTGTTTACTCCTTTCCTGGCCTGTGCCCTGGTCTGTGAGTGATCACAAGCACTCTTTTCTGTCTTGGAACTGTGAGAAGAATTTCTTCTCCACCACCATTACAAGCTCCACCACTCCAGCTCTCCTCCTTGCCCCTCAGGACTGTGAGCCAGATCCAAGCACTGGCAAAGAGATTCCTGCAGTCCCCCTCTGATCAGCCACCTGATTCCCCCTCAGTCTGTGGGCAGGAAGCTTGGGAGGCAGCCGATGCCCTGGGGGCACACTCAGGGCTTGCGGCTGAGACTAGCTTCTCTCTCACCACAGTCACAGACTTTTCCCACTGACCTAAGTTGTCTTTAGAGCTCGTGGGTGGAGAGGTCTGGAAACACCACAACTGTCTGTGATTAAGTCCTCTGAGGCCTACTTCAGGTTCACTGTGGCCTGTGCACCCATGCCGAACTGCGCTCCTTTCCCAGCCCGGTACAATATACCTTTCTCATCAACCATCCAGGTTGTCTTGGGCTGGAAATTTGTTTCACTCTGTCTTTTTGTGGGTTCTGCTGCTTTAGAATTTGTTTGGAGTAATTTTTTTATAGGTGTTTGGAGGGGTTTGGGAGAGAGCTCAAGCAAGTCACTGCTTTCACTCTGCCACCTTGGCTCCACCCCTCCTTTTTCTCACTTCTTAGAGTCTTCCTTGAGACAAAATTTACTTCAGGATATGGCATTACCCATGTGACCTCCTTCTTTACAAGACTGTTCAAGTAAAGTGTTTGACTGGTGCTGGATCGCATTGCCAGACTCCTGTCAAGACTTAGCTAGTGTGACTACTGGTAAATTTCATTACTGACTGTATTTGTCAGACATTCCATTGTTCTTCTGACCATCTTTAAAGCTCACAAAGTTAAAATCCAATCTATTCTCTCTCTTAATACTCAGTAATCTCTAATCAGGAAAACAATGAGCACGAGATAAAAAAAAGAAATAGAAAATGTTTGTATATAACAACGTTGTAACTGGGAATAAATAAGGAGTATCCAGATTCCTTTTCCCCTATTTTATGGGTCAGATAAGTTCTTCCTTTTCACTCAATTGCCTCCAGGGGAAAAAAAAAAAAAGATCATCTCCTCAAAATATGTGTGTGCATACTCATATGAAGCTCAGCACTTAATTAAAAAGCTTATTTTTTTTCACCACACAGTAAATCACAGAAAATAGTCAGATTTACCTGCCCTGAAATGGCAAAGGGTGAAGGGGTGGGTAGGAGAGGAGAGGTGCTTTTAGTACATATGCCCACAGCTAGGCTCACTAAATGAATTGGAACCAGGAAGGATATGTTGCACTTGCTAAGTCCTCATCCATTACATCATATAGATAACTTTGAGTCCACATCAGATTCCAATCTGTGAATAAAAGAATATATTTTCTTGACTCATTTCTTACTACTTTCTTGCATTAACTATATATCCCTGTCAAAACAAATTCTTTTAGTGTTTTCCAAATCTTTTTCTTCTTTATCTCCTGCCTCAATGTTTTCTTACATCTTCCCACCCCATGTGTCTGTCCCAAGCCCACACTCCCCAATGTACCTGGAATTCTCTCCTACCTTTGCTCTATCTCTCAAGATCCTGTTCTTCCTTCAAGACTTAACTCAAGTATCACCCCTTCTTTAAAGACTTCTTTGATATATACTTGGTTGTCAGCACTCTCCAGCTCCTTAAGCTATACTTCACTGAATTTTAGAATAGAATAGGATTTCAGCAGCCATCAGACCCAATAAGTGATCATCCAACCTTCACTTCAAGATCTTCAATAAATCCAATTGTTGGGAAGGTTTTATTGGCATCAATTCTAATTCTGCCTCCCCTTCACTTCAGAGTCTTCCTTCTGCATCTGTCATCAAGGGCCAAACAGAATAAATTCAATACCTCCTCCACAACATAACCCTTCAAATACTTCACAAAGGCTATCATATCCCTTCTATGTCTTCTCTTCTACATGCTAAATGTTCCCAGGTCCTTCAACTAGTCCTGAAATATGATGAATTCAAGGCCCTTCACCATCCCAATTACTCTTCCTTAGCTATGGTGTATGGAAATGAACACAATATCTCACATGCAATTTGGCCAGAAAAGTGTTCAATCTTCTTCAGGTTTTTTTGTTTGTTTGTTTGTTTGTTTGTTTCTTATTCCTTTAAGAAACAAGCAATAGAGTCCACTAATAATAAATTGTATGGTACATTCTAGATACTGCAACATTAGCAAGGGATTGTAAATAGGTAAAAAAATATTTTTGCCAGGTTGACAGGGTCATTAAAGATTATCTGATCATTAGAGACAATGTGACCTGACCCATTTATTTTACTGAAGAGGCAAAAAAGCTGAGACACAAAGATCTTAAGTTAATGCCAGAGTTGTAATTAGAACTTGAACTCAGGAATGTTAACTCCTGAGTACAATGCTCTTTTTACCACTACACTGCTTTACCTAAGCAACAGGAAACAAAATATCACACATACATATATACACTTACAATGCATATATAAGGCTAATCAAATTTAAACATTTAAAAAGAAGTCTGGAATGATATTCAACTCTATGCATATGCTATCATGAAAGCTAGGTCATAATGTTCAAATATCATTCTACAAAATGAGCAAAAATTGCAATAGCTACTGAGTACATAATCTGTATTCAGCTAAAGGCATGCAAAGGACATTTACTACAAGGTCAGCTGCCTCAAAGAGAGTAGTATATTACTGAAAACTTAAATGTAATAAAGGCCTGGCATATTTTAGAGATGAGAAATGATTTCATTAATCCTCCATTAAAATGTAGCAAGCAGAAAGTTCAGTCATATTCTCCTTTAGTTGTTTCAAAGAGGTTTTAGGGAATTTGGATTCTAATTATTTCTCATTATTTTGCTTATGCAAATGCATGCATTTACAAAGAAGTCTTGAAAGAGAGAGGATAACCTTCCTCTCAGTCACTCAGTATTATTTACTGTCATCTTCAGTTCTTTATTCTCACTCACTGCACATATTCAAATCATACTGTCTACTACCTTTATAAAATCTTTCCTAAACATTCTCTTCTCTCAAATTTTTAGTTCAGACCTCATCACTTCACCTGGACTTTTGTAATAGCCTTCTAATCAGTTTCCTTCCCCAAATATGTCCATACTCCAATCCATCCTCCACACAAATATCAAAGGTATTTTCCTAAAGCATAATTCTGACCAGGCCACTTACCTCCTTAGTAAACTCCACTTGTTCCCTATTATATCCAGGATAAAATATAAAGCCCTTTGTTTCACACTTAAATGTCTTTGTCCCATATGGCCTTCTTATCTCTTTATTTTAACATGATTCCCTTCCATGTACTACATGATCTATATATCCTAGTTCCTAGTTTCTTTGCTTTTAGTTTCTAAAACTCAGCATGAATGCTACGTTCTGCAAAAGACCTCTGCTAAAACCTTCTATTTCAATATTAACTTCCATCAACTCTCTCATTCTCTCTTTCTCTCATTATATGTATATAATATATAATATATATACATATACATATACACATACATATATATTATATACATATAAATAATTTATGTACCTCAGGTTTTCTGCTCTATTAGAACTTAATCTCCTTGAGGACAAGGACTATCTCCTCCCTCCCCCTCCTTGTTTCTGTGTCTAGTACTTAGTTCAGCCTGGAATATACTAAACACTTGATAAATAGTTGTTGATGGAATGATTGAAGAGTCGGTCCACTCATGAACTTGCCACTTACTAAACCTGTCTTCATTACATGCCAAAAGTCAATTGAGAAAATTATTTTAAAAAATCTGATAGCTAGGATTTTATTTTTTTTAATTTTAATTTTTGTTGCTTTTTAATCTTTTTATTATTTTTTAAAATTTATTTATTTTTAGTTTTCAACATTCACTTCCACAAGATTTTGAGTTCCAAATTTTCACCCCATCTCATCCCTCCCCCTACCCCAAGATAGCATGCATTCTGAATATCCCTTCCCCTTGTCTGCCCTCTCTTTTGTCTCTCCCCCCCTTCTCTTATCCCCTTCCCCTTCTATTTTCCTGTAGGACAGGATAGATTTCTGTACCCCATTTCCTATATTTCTTATTTCCCAGTTGCATGTGAAAACATTTTTTTAAACATGTGTTTTTAAAACTTTGGGCTCCAAATTTTTCTCCCTTCCTCCCTCCCCACCCACCATCATTGAAAAGGCAAGCAAATCAATACAGGTCATACATGTGCAGTTATGCAAAACACTTCCATAGTAGTCACATTGTGAAAAACTAACTCTATTTCCCTTCATCTTATTCTGCTCCCCATTTATTCTATTCTTTCTTTTGACCCTGTCCCTCCTCAGAAGTGTTTGCTTCTCATTACCCCCTCTCCCAATCTGCCCTCCCCTCTATCATCCCCCTGCTCACTTGTACCCTTCCCCCCCTGTTTACCTGTAGGGTAAGATAGATTTCAATACCCAATTGAGTGTGTATGTTATTCCGTCCTTAAGCCAAATCTGATGAGAATAAGACTCACTTATTCCCTCTCACCTTACTCCATTTCCCTTCCACTGTAAGAGCCTTTTCTTTTCTGTTTTTTTTTTTTCCTGTGGGATAATTTACCCCATTCTACCTCTCCTTTCTCTTTCTCCCAGTATAACCCTCTCTCACCACTTAATTTTATTCTCCAGATATCACCCCTTCATCTTTAACTCACCGTGTGTCCTCTATCCATCTATCAATATATATAATGTATATATATATGTGTATATATATATATGTACACATACATACATTTTTTTCCCCTCCAACTACCCTAATACTGACAAAGGTTTCACGAGTTACAAATATCATCTTTCCATGCAGGAATGTAAACAGCTAAATCTTAATAAGTCTCTTATGATTTCTCTTTCCTGTTTACCTTTTCGTGTTCCATTTGAGTCTTGTATTTGAAAGTCAAATTTTCTACTGAGTAGAAATTTGGTCTTTTCATCAAGAATGCTTGAAAGTCCTCAATTTCACTGAATGACCATTTTTTCCCCTGAAGGATTATACTCAGTTTTGCTGGGTAGGTGATTCTTGGTTGTAATCCTATCTCCTTTGCGGTCCAGAATATTATATTCCATGCCATCTGATCCCTCAATGTAGAAGCTGCTAAATCTTGTGTTATCCTGATTGTGTTTCCACAATACTTGAAATGTTTCTCTCTGGCTCCTTGCAATATTTTCTCTTTGACTTGGGAACTCTGGAATCTGACTACAATATTCTTAGGAGTACCACATCACCCCTATCAGAATGGCCAACATGGCAAAACAGGAAAATGATGAATGTTGGAGAAGATGTGGGAAAATTGGAACATTAATGCATTGTTGGTGGAGTTGTGAAATTATCCAACCATTTTGGAGAGTAATTTGGAATTATGCCCAAAGGATTATAAAAATGTGCATACCCTTTGACCCAGCAATAGCACTTCTAGGGCTATATCCCAAAGAGATCACACAAATGGGAAAAAGACCTACATGTACAAAAATATTCCTAGCAACTCTTTTTGTGGTGGCAAAGAATTGGAAGTTGAGAGGATGCCCATCAATTGGAGAATGGCTGAGCAAGTTGTGGTATATGAATGTGATGGAATACTATTGTGCTATAAGAAATGATGAACAGGCTGACTTCAGAAAAACCTGGAAAGACTTGTATGGTCTGATGCTGAGTGAAGTGAGCAGAACCAAGAGAACATTGTACAGAATAACAGCCACCTTGTGTGATGACTAATATTGATAAACTTGACCCTTCCCAGCAATATAAGGATCTAAGACATCTCCAGAGGCCTTGTGATGGATAATTCTATCCACATCCAAAGAAAGAACTATGGAAGTTGAATTGCTATTTTTTTGCTCTTCTGTTGAGTTCTGTTTCCTCTTTCTGATGATTCCTCCTATTGGTTTTAATTTTTACTTACAACCTCACTAATGTGAAAATATGTTTAATATGAATGTAAATGTACAGCCTATATCAGATTGTGTGCTGTCTTGGGGAGGGTGGTGGGAGGGAGGGGGAGAAAAATTTTAAACTCAAAAGCATATGGAAGTGATTATTGATAAATCAAAATAAATTAATAAAAAAAGAATTCATTCTTACTTTTTCCCGACATTGGAAGGGTATTAGTAGAGCACTCTCCCCGTCCAGTGGTCATTCCTGGTTCTTTTGACATGACCAGCTCATCTTCACTTTTCCTAAAATGATTGTTGATGTCCTTTATTCATTTTCTTCTTTCAGCTGCTGATTGGTTGAGTGTTGCATTCTGAGCACACTCAATATGTGCCTCTTCATTGTATACTCCATGATAATATTTTATACATTCTTCAGAGACAGACATATTCCATATTTTGCTGCCATATAACAAAAACCAGACTAATGTTAGTAGTAATCAAATCAGGTTTTGCTCTAATGTGAAATGTTTTTAGGCAAGGATGCTGAAGGGACTAGGGAGGCAGGAGAGATACCACCATACTCACAACAACACCTTCTGGGATGTACTATGTGAAGATGCTATGTCATATAGACCTGTAACAGTTTCGGGTAGTGATTGGGGAGCTGATAGAAATGACAACAAGGTGTCAGTAAATCTGTAGGAGAAAAACAGTAATACTGTCTGATAGTTGCTTCTATATTTTTTCTGCTAATGTAAAGTCACAGATGGGGCCAAGGCTGAGGCAGGTTGATGTGGCAGCCAATGAGCAAAGTCCTAATGGAACAAACATAAATTCAGAAGATTGTGTTCCCTAAAGGGCAGTGACATGCAATGAGTCAAGAGATAATTGCTATTTCTCTTTCCCTTTGGCACTCTCTTGGAGTTGGCCAATGTTGATCACATCTAGTAGCATGATTTCTTCTTTTGGCCTTTTGTTACTTTTTTTTTCCCATGGAGCTTACCTTTCTGAGTTCTTTTCATCACTTTATTTTAATTGATTATCTTTAATTTGGTCCAGTTTTTCTTTTTGTTTTTGGTGGCATTTTCTTTGAAGAGCTGAATTTAGCTTTTAATTTTTTTTTAGCATTACCATTTATACAGGAAGTCCTCAATTTTTAAAAATTATTATTGACTAGCATTTATATAGAATTTTACAAATATTATCTCATTTTATCCTCACAGCAAGCTTGAGAGGTAGGTACTATTTTATTCCTATTTTCTAAGTGAATAAATGAAGATAAGTGACTGCCTAGGATCACACAGATAATAAAGATCTGAAGCAGAATGTGAACTCAGGTCTTCTTGCCTCCAAGTCCACTATATCATGTAGCTACCTCTATATTCCAATATACTTCAATATTTTAAGATTTTATCAATGTCCCTAGACATTCCAGTGAAATATATTTTAATACTTCTACTCCTTAGGAAACAAATTCCTTATTTTTAAACTAAATTAACCATTATATAGCCAACTTTTTGGAGGTGAAATTTTCCATTCTTTGACAGGCCATTCTTAGATGACATATATTTTGTCTGTCACCTGCCTATAGTCCAAACCTTTAGAACATTTTAGAACCTACCAGATTTTGAAGTCTACTGGGATCTCCTTTGACAGCATAGAGATATCTCCACATCATGATGTGGCAACTTCATAGGACTTTAAAAAAGTATATGAATGATGCAGTGTGTGAAAAAGTGATTTTTTTCCATAATAAGAACAAATATTCTGCATTGTGTGGTCTTAGTAGTTCCATTGATTTTATTCTTAATAGTTCCATTTCTTTGTCCATATGATTTCTAGGTTAATGTTCAGAAAAATATTTTATTAACATTAGTTTATGAAAACAAATAGTGTATTGTCAAATGTAAAGTTGTTCATCTAATATTATAGATTATGCTGATCATCATTTAGAACACTATAACAGTCCTTAAAGTTTATAATGAAATGGATATAATTAAGCCCTCCATGATGCTTCACATTGCCAGAAAGAGAGAAAATCATAGTTTCAGTATCATATTTTAGTAGTATGGCTGTAAAATGTTAACAATTCAATTTGGTAAATATAATATTCAAATATTCCTTAAGTAGAGAGTAAATTAAAATTTCCATGGTCTTTGTTCCACTATACCTTGAAAATGCCTTAGTCAAAAGGTTAACTTAATTGTCATTAAGTATATTTAACTAAGCTTTTCCTAGTATTTAATAATTGAATCTCTAATGGGACACAAAGCTACAGGGAACCAGATTATTATTGGAACATATAGTGCTTAATTGGAAATGATAGAACTCACATGAAATGAATCATTGCAATGGATTAAAGACCAAATGCTATGTGAAACACCTTTCAGATCAAAGACCAAATATTCCTTTTTTCTCCTCTGAATGTCAAGAGAAAAAATTCTTTAAATTTTGACTATAGGCACTTCATAATTTGATGTGTAAAATTATTTGTTTTAATATTACTTTAAAGGAGAGATTCAAAGGGGGACAAGTGAAGACAAATTTCAATTTGAATAAAACATACATTAACAATGATAAGATAATTCAATTCAAGAAACATTTAAGAAGGACTATTCTGGGAGGAGGGAATAAAAACAATCTTGTTCTTCAGGAGTTTATATTCTACTGGATGCACACAACTGATAGACAGAAAACAACATGCAAAATAAAATGAGGTGAGGGTCCAGAAAATCTTACATAAGAGATAGAAGGGAACTTGATTTTAAATTGAGAATTCTAATAGACAGACTTCTAAATGTAGCAGATGGCCTTTGAGTACCCTCCCCTGTTCTGTGGGAGCAAGTTTAGTGATAATTGATAGAAATCACAAGGAATTTTTGTAAAATAGGTCAGGCTTCCAGCCATGTATGACTCCTTACTGTGTTGACTAAATAAATTGACTGCTAATTCCAAATTCTATGTATAATAGTAATTTCACAACCACTCACTGGTTTGACTCTCCTCCTTCTGGCTTCAAAACATCAAGATAATACTCTGAGCTATCTAGAAGTTTGAGTATATGGTATTGATACCACCAGATAAATAAAAAAAGGGGCTTTTGATTGGCCTAAGCTTAGGAGAAGTAAAATGTTAAATAACTAAATAATAGCCTTGCAAAAATTGTTTCAGGCTTCAAACAGCATTGAATAGTAGCACCCCAATGGATTATACTAGTAGTGATAAATTACTTAATTATATCTCAATCATTTTGAAATGAACAGTATGATTCTTTTGTACTTACTATTCCCTTTTCTGTGTGGGAATACATTGCCTGTTTCATTCCCAGTTAATGTTTGTACACTCTGTGTGTGTGTGTGTGTGTGTGTGTTTGTGTATATGTGTGTGTGTGTGAGTGTGTGTGCATAATTTTTCCCCCTTCCCATTTGAGGGGAAGCTTTAGTTTTGGGAGAAAAGTAGATTGGAAGACTATTTAAACTAAAAGAAGTAATGTTCCCACAACAATATGGAACCACATGCCTGGGAGTTAAGAGCTCTGTGAATATCAGCAAATTCTAGCTTCTATATGAGGCCAGTGTCCACTAAAGTGGGCAAAAGTCAGCCTTTGTATAATCATAGAGAAAGAAGATTGAATTTAGTGAACAGCTAATAGTCAAATATGCCTGGATGTGGAGTTTATGAACACAAGAAGTACGAAATCTGTCTATAATTTAGACTTGTGCTAGGTGGTGACAATTTTTAAGTACTAGGCTGAACTGCCTGCATTCCATCCTAAAAGTATAGAAAGATGCTGAAGATTTTTGAGCAAAGGAGTAACATAAGAGCAATTCATCAGACATACACATACATTCACACACATAACACACACATTGAAGTGATATCCATAGGGGGATTACTCATATCAATTAACAGCCAAAAGCAGGGAGCTCAATACCAACATATGTCTTATGTAATTATCTTTATCAAATTCTTTTTTGTATTTTTTTTTGTTGTTGTTGCTGTTGGTGAGGCAATCAGGGTTAAGTGACTTGCCCAGGGTTACACACTTAGTAAGTGTCAAGTGTCTGAGGCTGGATTTCAACTGAGGTCCTCCTGACTCCAAGCTGGAGCTCTATCCACTGCACCACCTAGCTGACTCAAGTTCTTATTTTTTTTTAACCAATTGCTTTTCAGTCATCTTCCTGGATTAGGGGAATATTAGGATTTTGTCAACATGTTGATTTCAGAGGCCATTTAGATTAGTCTAATTTTTGTGATATAATTTCCCTATTCATTTTTAATAGCTAAACATATCTTTAGTAATTATAATTAAGGAGCACAGTATTAAAAATAATAAAACACTTTTTAATTAGTGGTCTTCCAAAAATTTCTGAATATTCATTCATTTTCTGTGTACAGGGAACAGGTGTAAATCTTAACTATAAAAATTCTTGGTATGGTGGTCTCAGAAGAAAAGAGTCATTTCTGCCTCAAAGAAGGTGAGAGATTCTTGCAGGGGTTTGTGCACAGACATGTAATGCTAGGAGGAGGCAGATCCAAATGACCACATGAGGATTCAAGTCAGAATTTGGGTTTGGAGAGGAGCGTGTATTATGATATTGGCATAATTGTGGGAATGAGATACAGAGAAGTTTGTATAGTCATTTTGCAATAAAAGTTCAAGTATTAGAATCTAGATTTTGCAGGCTTGGTTCAGTAGCTAAAGCAGGGATCTTCTCATTAAAAAACAAACAAACAAAACCAAAACTAAACAACAATAACAACAAACAACTCTTAAGAAAGTAACAGAAAGTCTTGTTGACTGGTGACCATTTAATTTCCTTGAAGGAAGAATAAACTTGTTTCTCTCTTACCTTCAATTCCTATATATGACAAACATTTTCTATATGATTTTTCAATTTTTTTAAGCTTTTTTTCAATTACTGTTTTTATATATAACTATATATTACTATCATTGATCCTAACTTCCCTATACTGCATGTCTGTATATGAATCATACATAGTAAAAACTACAATGGAGGAAATCAGTGAATAGTTTGCAGGGTAGAAATAAAGAGACAAAGAAAATCAATCTGAAAGGACTCTCCCCTCTCCCACTCACTCACTTTGGGGGAAGAGCTGAATGAGAGGTAAGCTTATGACTTTGATTTTATGGATTTTTTAGAATTTTATTAATGTGTGTATAATATAATGCATATTACATACTGATATGTATAAATAAGCAAACAAAACATATGTGTACAATAAACAAATACATGACACTTGTTTTATACAAAGTCTTAAAAATATCCATTAAAATTGGGCAGTATATATCTTTTTTTTTAGGGCGGGGTTTAAGTGAGGAAGGGCTGTGCAAAGTCATGAGCATCACTTTCTCCTCCAAAACCATCTGAGTCCAGTGGCCAGATATAGGTCAAAACAACTGGAGATGGTCCAGGATGCAGTGGGAGACTTGGCCTTTTCCTTCCTTCTTTTTTTTTTTTTTTGATCATTAATTAATTTAGTTTTAGTTTTCAGCATTCACTTCCATGAGATTTTGAGTTTTTAATTTCCTTCCTCTACCACTTCTACCCCCACCTCAAGACAGCACACAATCTGATGTAAGCTCTATATGTACATTCATGTTAAGCATATTTTCCCATTAGACATGATGTAAAGAACAATTAGAACTAATGGTAGGGACCATGAGAGATGAACAATGAAATGAAACAGCAAAGGAAAAGGAGAGCAAATAGTGTGTTTCCATTGTCATTCAGAATCCGTATTTCTTTCTCTGGTTATGGATAGCAATTTCCATCATGAGTCTTTCATAGTTGTCTTAGATTTATGCATTGCATAATATAAATCTATCAAAGTTAGTCATCCCACAATGTGACTGTTACTATGTACAATGTTCCCCTAGTTCTGCTTATTTCATTCTGCATCACTTCATGTAAGTCTATCCAAGTTTTTTTTTTTGTTTTGTTTTTTCAGTCTGCCAGCTCATCATTTCTTAGAGCACAATAGTATTCCATTACATTCATATACTACAACTTGTTCAGCCATTCCCCAATTGCTGGGCATCCTCTCAATTCCCAATTCTTTGCCACCACAATATTTGCTATAAATATTTTTGTACAGGTGGGCACTTTCCTGTTTTTATGATCTCTTTGGTATACAGGCCTAGAAGTGGTATTGCTGGGTCAAAGGGTGTGCACAATTTTATAACCCTTTGGGCATAGTTCCAAATTGCTCTCCAAAATTATTGGATCATTTCACAACTCTATCAACAACACATTAGTGTTCCAATTTTCCCACATCTTCTCCAACACTTATCATTGTCCTGTTTTGTCATGTTAGCCAAACTGATAGGTGTGATATGGTACCTCAGATTCATTTTAATTTGTAGTTTTCTAATCAATAATGATTTAGAACTTTTTTTTTATATGACTGTAGATAGTTTAAGTTTCTTCCTCTGAAAACTGACAGTATATATTTTAAAGGACTTGGTCAGAAAACATTTTTTTTTAGTTTCATTCTGATTAGTTATTAGGCTACTAGATGAGTAAAATATGAATATTCTAAATAGAAATAAAGAAATTTATATTCTCACTCTTATATAAGACATCTCTCTTCATGTACACATGTATCAAAAATTGAAACTGCAAACTAATCTTTAATATAACATTTTAACATTACTGCAAAACTTTCTCAGTGGTTAATAAATCTGTTTTCATACTTTATGACACTAATTGGCCATTTCCTAATGCAAAATTTGAAAATTTTCAAGAGAACACTACTAGTTAACATGTCTCAGACAACTTCATTTGTGTTTCCTTTAATAAAATGAATCTAGCTTATAGTATTTGAGAGGGAAAAATCATAATAATTCATTATTCTGTTGATTGCTATTAGCACTTGGCAGGATTTCTCCAAGTTGAATTGACTTTTACTGTTTAATAGTAATTGCTTCTCTGAACATGATAGAAACCCATCTATAATAATATGCAATGTCTATTAAAAAGCCCTATTTTCAAAACAATCAACTTTATGTAATAAGAAATTGTATGTTAAGAGCATTTAAAAAATATCCACTAATCAGCCTTCCAAAGAAACAACATGGTTTACTAGTTATTTTATAATTGTGACAGACTATTATATTATCTTGGTTTCACAATATAATATCAAAGGATATAAGACAATTTTCCATTGCAGATAGGGCAAAATAATATATCCTGAATTGTATCCAAATATCAATTATGTATTTTACAGAATTATAGAATTTTAGAGCTAAATGGGATCTTAGGTCTAACCAATTTCTTTTTTACTTTGCAGAAAAATTAATTGAGGCCAAATGAGAACAAGTGACTTTCCTAAGGTCACAAAATTCATTAGTAGCTAAGTTAGTACTAGAATGTGGCCTACTGCAATCCCAATCTAATAACACTTTACAATCCACATATAAATATGTTTGCGTATAAAACAAAGCATATAACTAAACAATTTCAACATAAATTCACTATTAATCATATATTATATGCCAATAATTGTGCTAAGAACTGGAGACCAATAGGGAAAATGAATCAACCCTTGCCTTTAAGGAGCTATTATAAGAATTCTTAAATTGGGGTCTGTGAACTTCAAAGAAATATTTTGATAACAATTTATTATAATTGGTTTTCTTTGTAAGCCTGTGTATTCTACTTTACACATTTATAAACATTTTTCTTAGAATGAATCTACAGGTTTTGTCAGACTGTCTAGGTGTCCATGACACAAACATAATTTAAGAACTTCTGAGGATGCAACATGAACCCAGATATATTATTTTAAGACAACAAAACAACAACAAAAAACCCAATAACAAATAGGGAGAACAGCAAATTCCTACAGAGGAATTGGTACTTGATTTTAATCTTAAATGGAGGTAACCATTTGAAGAGGCAGATATGAAGAGGGAATGCATTCTAGGAATTGGACTGGGATACATAAATGAAAAAAGAAAAGAAATGGAATGCCAAATTCAAAGAATAGCTAATAGGACATTTTGACTGGCATGTATTATTCATAAAAAAAGACTAATATGAAATTTCTAGAAAGATAAGGGCTAGATTGTAAATACTTTAATTGACATATTGAGAAATTTGTAACTTATTTCAGAATCATTATGAACAATTTGTAAGATTTGGACCCTTATCTTAGGAAGATAATTTTGGCAGCTTTGTGGAAGAAAGTTTGGGCAAAGAGGGCATTTATTGAAATTGTGGAGACCGTCTAGGAAACAAATAAATTATTTCAGTCAATAGGTGATGAATTATTTGCTTAGGGTGGGGTTACCTATATGATAAGATAGGGCAAATATGGGACCTGTTATGGAAATAGAATTAATAGGATTTTCCAGGTGATTGGATAAGAGGAGTAAAAGAATGATTCAAGGATAAAAGATTTCATATTGTGGAAGCAATGGAGATCTTGTAAAAAAATTGAGTGGCAACTTTTGTGACTAAGAAAATTAAATAAGACTCACATATGCAATACAAAGATCTGTTATGTATACATAGATAGATAAGAAGATAGATTTATGTTCACCTAATATGTTTGTCTGTGTCATGGGGGAGACACTGTGCTTGGTGGTACTCTGGCTTTCTACCAATTTCAGTTTTTATCAAGTAATGGGTTCAGAGGTTAAATTGTGAAGGATTGAAAAATGAGTGGGCATTGGAGGAATGGGTAAAATAGACAATAAAACTTTTCAAGGAGCTTGTCAAGTAATAGAGATATAGAATAGGAGAGTAAGGTGAGATCAATGGAATAAAGAGGTTATTTTTGAGGATGTAGAGAATAATGAAGTATTTATAAATTAGAGAGAAACAGAGAGAGAAAAGAGAGGGATTAATCAAAAAGGGTAAGCTTCTAGAAGAGATGAAAGAGCCTAAAATCAAAAGGAAAATGAGGAAATGCCCTCAACAAAAAAAAATTACAATTCTTCCTTAGGGACTAAAGTATAAAAAAGTATCTTCTATGAGCCTCTGTTGCCTTATTTATAAAATTAGCATGATAATTAGCACCTACATCTCAGTTTTGTTGTATCAAACCCAATGAGATAATATATATATATATATAAATGTTTTGAAAATTTTTAAATGATATATAAAGTTAGTTTTTATTATTAATATTAATATTAATGATTAATTAACCTACATTAGAAAGGTCCTTCAGGGAATATTTCTCCACTAACTTAATTTGGATAAAATCAACCAGCAAAATTTTAAAGTTACAAATTTGTCCTGTGAGCTGTTTCTAGGGCAAGTTTATTAAGATAGATTATTATTTCTATAGGCATCTCTATAAAGAACTGGAAGATATGAATGACCACAGATTCATATGAAAATGATTGATTAAATCTTTGAACATGAAACATGATATAAACAGAAAAATTAAAAATGTAAAACATTATGGTCATAATGATGATGATGATTATACAGAATTTGGTTTGGGCTCCTGTAGTAACAGAATAATGGTAGGAAATACTTTATGATTCTAATTGAATCCACAGACCAAGATATAAGTGTAATGTTCTCTTTGAACATGGGAAATGGCTCACAATTCCAGAAGGAAACAAAAAATTGATTCGTGTGTGGCTTCCAAATGGAAAAAGAAACCTGATTTTGCAGTGAGGAGGTCCTTATCTAGCTACAATTTTCTTGCTCCTACCTCTTTCACACTCCCAAGCTGTCCTTACATGTCTATAGGATATTACATGTGCTCTGAAGATAAGAAATCTCCAGAAATTTTCAGAATTTAGAATATTGGTGGATATTACAAGATGTATTTTCTTACAATAATGAAAATCTTCCCTCAGGCATTTCTTAAAGTATGAGAGTAACTATTTACTCCCTTGTGATAACGAATTGTCTCTTTTTGATGAAAGGATATAGTCACTTAAGCCCTACTCACCAAAGCCATTATGTACTACCTGGAGACCTTAGCTGAAAATATCCTTAGGAACCCCATAAAACAATTAAAGCTCTAACTTGACATGTCCCACATTTCATTTATTTCTCTGCCTTAAAAGTTTATTTTTCTCCCACCTTTCCTATCTTTTAAAATAAGATCCTCTTATTCACTCAGATCAGCAACTATATAAGTTATCTTTGACAACATCTTTCCTTTAACAATCTAAAGTCAATAAATAATTAAGGTCTGTTGAATACATTTCTCCAATGTCTCTGAAATCTCTTCTCTCTTTTCCATTTCTACTGCCAGTACCCTGTTTTAGGGTTTTACACATTTCATCAGGACTTCTTCAATAGTCTCCTAACTGGTCTTCTTAAAATCTATTCTCTCCCTTTTACTATTCATCCTATCCATTGATCCCAGAGGAATCTTCTTAAAGCACAGTTTTTATCAGGTCTTAATATCATTCTCTGAAACCTTCAATAATTCAGTTATATATCCCCTTAAGTTTTAAAATATATTTTCACTGAAACAATTGTGTGAGGTAGGTAGTGCACCACTCTACAGATAAGGACAAAGGAATTGAAGCTTAGAGAGGGAAGAGATTTGTTTGCACTGGTTCACAGACCTGATTTAGGCTGGAGGCAATTTTAAACACAGGTAACTTCAAATTTAGAACACATTTCTCTAAATGCCTATTTTTTGGTTACAGAATAAATTGATTACTTCTTAGTGTGGAATTCAAGGTTTTTCATGTACTATCCCCAACCTATTTCTACAGCAGTATCTCCTCATACTATTAATGGTTCTTATGCAATATTTTATCTAGAGAACACATTTTCTGTATGTACATTCTATCCTTGCAAACTTTCTATTGTTTTGCTTCTACCTGGAGTCTCCACCCCCAACCCATCTCTACTGTCAAAATCTTATTCATAGGGGCATCTGGGTGGCGCAGTGGATAGAGCACAGGACCTGAGTTCAAATGTGACCTCAGACCAAATGCTTGACACTTACTAGCTGTGTGACCTTGGGCAAGTCACTTAACCCCAATTGCCTAAAAAATAAAAAAAGTCCTATTCATTCTTCAAATTAAACTCAAAAAACATATTGCAGACATTTACCATTATTTGCCTAATTGAAGTAATTGCTCTTTCTCTTATGTTCTGTAATATTTTGCTTTTACATCACCATTTCTCCTTACCACATGAAGTCTTATATTGCAATTACATACACAAACACACAAACAATGACTTGTTCATTCAGGAAACATTTGTGATTTACTATGTGCCACGTGTTATGGTAGTCCAGAGGTTAAATTAACTATAACATCTAAGATAAGCAAGCAGATACAGCCAAGAACATTCTGGGCCTATACACCTTCTTGAATATTTCATAACCTGGGTCCTACTTCCCATTCCCCTGATATACCAATACTTTGGATTGGAATTTAGAAACATTATGGAGTTGATCACAAAAAGTATACCATGAAATACTATTACCAGAGGCCTTCAAGCAAAGATTAGCTATCTATGTATCAGGGATATCATAGAGGGTATTAAATTAGATTAAAAGACTACCAGGTTTCTTTCAAGTTGAAAATTCTATGATATATTATATAAAACAAGGATAGCATGATCAGCATAAAGGAAATAAATCTTAGAAATTATCTTTGCCATTAGGAAGGTTAGCATTTAATAAGGAAGATAAATAACATACAGGATGTGGCTATAAAGTCATGAAAGATTCCAGAAGGCAACAAAAGCCTGGATACATAATTATATAGCCGTATATCATACATGACATAATACAACAATGAGAAATCCTACCTGACTGATAATTGTTATGGATAAAAACCAAAAACATTCAGTGAAAAGAAAGAAAACCTTTACTTTCTGATGATAAGGAAAAGCTTCTTATAAGAAATAGAAATTGATTTGGGTCTTGACACATGGAAGATTTAGAAAAAATGGGGTAGATGAAAGCAGATGTCATTCTAGTGATGTCTAGTGAAATAAAGTTTTGGTATAAAAAAATATTAAACTTTCAATCCTTTCCCAATTCACATGCTAGTCTTTAAACTCATTGTGACTGAGTTTGTGTACATTGATCCAAAGTGGACCGGATCTTAGTTTAATTAAGAGAAGAAAGTGATATTTTCTAGTTTAAAAAGACTATGTGGTCTAGTTAGCATCAAATTAAAGCACTCATTGATTTTTCAGTTGTTAGAAAATTGTGAGCTTTCTATTTCCCATGAAAATGTCAACATAATTTAGTTCAATGAGACATTATCATTTTTTATTGTTAACTTTCATGTTTACTGATGAACACCCAGATTGGCTGTACTTCTATGTTTTTGAAGGAGAACAATTTCTGTCTTTGTTAGCCACCAGTGAATGCTTCAAATTGTGAAAATGTTGCAGGAGATACAGGTTCATACATCCCAGAATAGGTACTAGTTGGAATGTGATCAGGTTCATCCCTTCCATCTGTGTCCATTAGAAATCTCAAATGTATAGGTTCTCTTTAATTTTATCCTTAATATGGTTTCAGAATGTGACTTTTACAAGTTCTTAAACTGACAAAAACACTTTGTGATATTTTCTCATAGGAATTGATTACTGTTCATCTTCTCCTTTTATGTCTTGAGAGCAGGAAAAGGGAAAAATAGACATATGGCTACTAGAAGCATCCTACAGAGTGAAGAAAGTTGAATTTGGATCCAGAGGAGTATATTTGATGCCAAATCTTTATGTTACTGGGGTCTTGGATAAATTGCTTTCTGTCTGGACTTCAGTTATCTCATTTAATGGGAGAAAGGAACAGGAACTAGATGACCTTTTCCTTCCAGCTATCAATGATCATGGAATCCATGGTGGCTCTTTAATTGAATTTATTAAACATTTTCAGCATATTCTATGGGCAGATTTAGAATGCTGACTAAGAAATGTGCTTGAAAGTATACAGAATCTCTTAAGACATGTGTGTCTATGTGTATATCTATGTGTATGTGTGGGAGAGGAGGTAGATGAATCTCACCATGTACACGGAGAATATTTATTTATACATAGATCCACTAACTTTTCATGTTTATTTAAAACAAGAGATTGAGAGCTCTCACTTTCCTTAAAATTTGAGCATAAGACTTTGCCTATATGGTGCCCAAATTTAAGAAGTGTCTAAGGTTAATTTTATATGTATTTAATGTATATCATATGGGGGCAACTATGTGGTGTAGTGGATAGAACACTGGCCCTGAAGTCAGGAGTACCTGAGTTCAAATTTGGTCTCAGACCAAACACTTGACACTTACTAGTTGTGTGACCTTGGGCAAGTCACTTAACCTCAATTGCCTAAAAAATAAAAAAGAATATATAATGTATATCACAATGAAACTTAAGAGAGAGTTTGTGTCATGTTTTCAACTGGTACAAGTAGCTGCCTCTGATGCCAGGGTCATCTAGTCTGCTCCTTGCAGCCAGGATGCTTCAAATTCCCACCATTAAAGCCATTCTTTTATATTTATGAATTCCCCTCAATATCTAGAAGTCCCCTCAATGAAATGGAAATTTGTGGCCTGTAAGACTGAATATTAATCCATTTATTTTCAGTAATACCTTAGTTTGAATTAATTTATTGTATTAGATCTAAGAGAACATGTCTTTGAAAAAATAATGCAGAGGAATGGGAGGTTTGTATTAGAAAGGATATTCAGGAAACAACTGGGACAGAGAGTTCTCTTAGTTCCCCAGGATAATACTCAAGTTAACCTGAAAACTCTGGGTAACTGTAGGGAGGACCAAAAGAAGGAACACTGACCTCTAAAAAGAAGGAAGAGAGATGGTCTAGGAGACACTTTTCATCTATGTCCCAGTTTTGCCCAGAACTATCTGTGTGTGTGTGTACATCTGAATTCTTTCTACTTTTCAGCTACATATTCAAATAGATACAACTTTTGTGCCTCAACCTCTGACATAATTATTCAGGTCTATACAGTCAAAAAAATTCCAAAGATTCAAAACACTTGAATTCTTTTATCCTCCCACTTCTTTGAATATGCAAAAATGACAAAAACAACAAAACAAGATGATGGCAAGCATGCTGAGAATATCTTTACCCAAATTATGCTGTAGACTAAATTAAGCAAAATTCTCCTCTATTTAGGATCTATTAACATAAAACAAGGTTCACAGATTTGTATTTGTGTGAAAGAATGGTTCACTTGTGGCTTCTTTTGGTCTCTACTATGTATGTGTTTTTCCTGGACTGTATTTACTGATGTAAAATACAATTTAAATCATAATTTTCATAGGGGTTTTTCAACTCAGGCTATTAAGCAAATTTTTATTTGAGGCAAGCACTCTGCCTGTTTCTGGGTTATGACTCTCCAGTGACTGCAGGGAAATGAACTTGAAGTTGTGCCAGTTTCTTACTGGTATGTTAAAAAAAAACACATTTGAGTAATAGGCATACTTCCATGAAACTAAATCTAATTAAAGCCTTGTCAGCTAGACAAGCCCTGGCTTGATCTATAAAGTCAGATAACAGCAGATTTACAGAGCTGAACAATGTCAGGTAGGTGTTAAATCCTGACTACATATTGACTGAGATCAGGAATGAGGTCCTTCATTTTCTCTAAGTGCTTATTTACTTATTTGATTATTTTAAAGTGCCTATTGTAGAAGAATTTGTTCTTCTTGCATAGGTATGAAAATGTAATCATTTACTCTTCAGGTTTCTAAAACTTAAAAGCAAATGTCTAGGTAACAAATGATATGCATTATCAATCTAGACAGAGAAAGATGATTTATGCAGAGATGAGGGACATATGCAGAGATAATTCTCTTTTGTTTCCAAAAATAAAAATTTTATAGCCATATTTCTTACGAAAACTATGGCCAATTATATTTTCAAATATATGAAGCTTTTAAAACAGAGAAGTTATATGAAGTATATAATATCACATGATTTCCCATATGATGTGTTATATATTTCAATTAAATCTAGAAACATTTATCAACTGGCTACTATATATATATATATATACTAGACATTAAGATAAAAAGATAAAGATGAAAGAGTTCCATTGTTGCTTTCAAAGTTCTTATATTCTGGGGGAAAACATATCCAAAGTTAAATTAAAAAGCAAACAAAAAAGAGCAAACAGAAAGTAATATGGTAGGGGATAATAACAATTGGAGCATATCAGGAAATGACTCTTATAGGATATGGCACAAAAGCAGGGCCTAAAAAGACACCTTGGTTCCTGAAAAGGAAGGCAGGAGGAGGGAGAGTATTCCAGGCCTAGAATCATGTATTCATGGGCACAGAGAGAGGAAGTGGACTGTTGCATACTGGAAACAGCAAGTAGGCCCTTTCATCCAGAAGTAAGAGTGATGGAGGAATAGTTCTATGTAATTAATTTGGAACGACAGGCTAGAACCAGATTGTTCAGGTCTTTTAATACAAAAATAGAGAGTCTTTATTTTATCCTTGAGGCACTTGGGAGTCACTGAAGCTTCTTGAGCAGTGGACTGAAATGGTCAGACCTAAGACTTAAGAGTACCACTTTGGAAACTGTGTGAATGATAAAATGGATAGGACAGATGTACAAGCTGAATGTTGGGATACCAATGGGAAGCTTTATAATAATGAAGACAAGAAGTGTTGATTGCTACAACATTGTATTCTTGGAGAGGTCTGTGTCTAGAGTGTCCAGCTGGGCAATTATTTTTTGGGGGTTGGGGGGGTAGTGGTGAGTGGGACATGTTTATGTAAATGGTTTGATTTTAAAAGTGTACTATATAATTCACGGACCTACATGAGATACACTGATTCATCAATGAAGATTTCAAAGAACAGGTAGAGAAGGGGTATTTACGTATTTGTTTATTGCTCCATCAGCGCAGATGAAGGGTTTCTTTGTCTTTAGGTAGGATGGGCAGGGCTACAAGCTTCTATGAGGGGGCACAGGTCAGTCTTAGCAAAATGGAAAGCAGTTCAGTTGGCTGCTTCTTGGTTTCAGGTTTGGCTCGAATGATGGATTAGGCTTCCAATGGTAATATTGAATTCTAAGGTTGGCAACAGCTAGTGAATAAATCAAGAAGAAGCTAGGCAGTTACTATCCACGTCTCTCCATCCTCATTCCCTGAGGGAATTTCTGTTGGTGTGAGAGGCAGGGAGGCATCTACTGAGGCCAAGCCTTGATGTCTAAGTCCAAAGTCCCAGAATGGCAATGATATTCAGGGGTGGGGAACCTGTGGCCTCAAGGCCACATGTGGTCCCCTCAGTCCTCAAATATGTCTCTTTGAGGGAATCCAAACTTCACAGAACAAATCCTCTTACTAAAAGGATTTTTTTCCTGTAAAATTTGAACTCAGTCAAAAGACCACAGCCAAGGACTGAGAAGGCCACATGTGGCCTAAGGTTCTCTACCCCTGAATACACACTAGGGACAAGTTAAGGTTAAAGGCAAAGATAGTTTTAAAACTTTGAGGGAAGCAAGAGGAAAGGTGTTGGTGGTGAAGTCCTTTTCTGAGGTTGGACAGTCCCTAAGTCATTGCATTGGGGCTTTGAGAAGCTGCTGTTCTTCAATACACAGGTGCCTTCTGAGGCCCTGGCACTGGTCTATGGCAGTTATGATCTGAGTGTAGAGAAGGTGACAGGCATGAAAAGTATATTGTGGAGGTAAAACCTACAAAACTTGGTGAATGATTAGATAAAGTGGGTGAGAGTGACAAGTTAAAGAAGACTTTTAGATTGTAAATACGAGTGACTAGAAGAATAGCGATTCATTCATAAAAATAGGAGAATTAATGTAAGTATGGGTTTAGAGGAAATATGAGTTATTTCAAATTGCTAAATCTGATATACCTATTATACATCCAGGTGGAGATGTCCAATAGAGTTGGGAGACCAGAACTCAGGAAAACTCCATTAGTGACACTCCCTGAATAAATGTATAAGTTTTACACATACTATCTATATAATTTTATGGATTCTTTTGAGCTGTATTTTGTCCTCTATTGCTCGGTAATATCCTGATATGATTTCCTGAGATTTAATATTTGGCTTTTTGTTTCATCATGTTACTTTTTTTTTGAATAATCAATAATTCTCAGATTGTCTAACTAACTTTTCTCCTCTAGGTCAATTGCATTAACTGGTTGAGGACTGAAATATACATTCACTCTGACATTCATTTTTTATGATCTTTTAATAGTCTTTCTTCCATTTTTCAGTTCAGAAACTTTGAATGTTTTTTAATCAAACTCTTCCTACCATTTTTACTAACAATTATTTTGTTTGTCTTTTTAATGTTTTTCTTGAACACCTCTGAGTTTTATCTTTATTTCTTCATTTATTGTATTAATTAGCTTCTAAATCTTTCTATACATTTTGGACATTGTTTAATTTTCATTTCTTTATGTCTTGTTATTACTCCTGTATTATTCTTCACTTCTAGGGGTATTAAACTATTTTCTTTTATCTTTTGATTATCACACTTTGGTTTAAGATGTTTTTTTTGTTGATTGTTGTTATTCCTCTGTGTGTGTGTGTGTGTGTGTGTGTGTGTGTGTGTATTCATCTTTGCTGGTTTTCCTGAAAGGTTTCCTTCTAATAAATTCTTTGTGTTTCTTTTTTCTAATACCTCTTTCTTTCATGGATATGCATAATGGAAGGTCTCTTCCCCCTCTCTACTTCTAGAAAATTATCTATAACTTATAAAGTACTTGGCAAATGTAAAATTGCTACATAAGTGTGTTATTTATTCATCATCATCATCATCATCATCATCATCATTGTTATTGTTGTTGTCATCAGCAGCAGCATTGTTGTTGTTATATTTACCTTTTCTACTGGTTCAAGACTTCTGTAGCCTAACAGATCTTCTACTCTTAACCCTGATTCCCTTTTCCAGACTTCATCTTCCTCTGTCTTATTCCCTGCTACCTGTTTAAAATCAGCTCTTTTTGTAAGAATGAGGTACCTGAAAGGTTGGTGGTAAAGATCTAGGGATGACTCATTAGGCGGTATTCCATTGACCATATAAAATCAGTGATTTGCTTTTAAACAAAGGAGATTTGTGAATTATTGAATTTTGAAGTAAAAAAATGTGTAATAAATGTGTTCTCTTGTATAATATATGTCTGATTAAATTTTAAAAATATTTCTAAATTTTTATTTTAATTCTTAAATCTTAGTACTCATTAAAGTATTTCAGTTTCATAGACCAGCCTTCAATTTCTTACCCATTTGCACACAAATTATTTGCATTGATTAAGTTGTAACTTAATATCTTTGAACACTTTTAAATGTATATTTTCTCTTACTTGTGTAAGATTTCCTTCCTCTACAAGCTACCAGCAGCATAAAGATAACTGGTTTTCTGCATTATTTTTAGTTAGTAATTTCCAGGTGACTCATAAAAAATGGGATTGGGCATGTTTTTTTTTAATTTTAACTCATTTGCAAATAGACAAAATGACAGATCCAGTGTTATTTTTTGTTCTGAAGGTCACTCATCTTCTTCATTGTCTATTTTTTTATTGCTAGCTAGATTTTATTCCAGTGCCATGCACAATCAATGGCTTTCCATTACTGTGACAAAGTCCTCCTTTATTCAATCTTCCAAAAGAATTTGGCCAAGTTTCAAGTGTTTCATGTTCTGCCCTTCACTTTCATATATTTGTGTCTCTCTGGTACTTGCACTTCACCATGAAGGTCAGTGTAACATAAAGAAATGAAGTAGAATTTTAAAGAGAGATACTACTGAAGACATTGGTTAAGGAACCTGTGTGACAAGATTAGAAAGAGTATATCAAGACACAAAATGGATAAAAAAAGGCAAGAAAAAACTAATAATAATAATGATATTCTGAGAAGATTACAGATATGAATTTAGGACAATGGAGAAAAAAATAAGGTTGTAATCATGAGGTACTGTGTCAACTAATGACAATGATAATTGGAAAAAAAAATGGACAATAAAATTGTTATTTTCTGAGAATATGTACCTCATTGGATTTTTTTAGTCTAATTGATACAACAGAACACATGACTCAGACATTTATTCTCATGGGGGACAGCTCTGATCCATGTCTTCCAATAAGGCCATCAAAAGGGCTCCATACAATATGCTAGGACACATTCATATAAGTGTCTTGACATTACTTACCAAAACAGAATAGTGTTTCATATCACTTCTATGTCATGCATACATTTCTTGGAGAAATATATGATATAAAGTCTTTACCTTTGCAATATATTTTAAAATGATTGGACAATTCATAATTTTATTTCTTTGAGGATTTAAGTATTTTATGCTTTATTATGATCTTTCATATAATCTTAAGTGGAACTTCACAGCCACATGACACTCCTACTTCTCCTTGATTAATTAATCAATCCAACACATCAGAGAAGTTGATCCTAACTTTTCTCTTTATGATACCCACAGCATCCTGCTTCCCCATGATCTCAGCTAAGTACTTTAACTCTTACTTCATGCAAAAAATGAAGAATGTTCTCCCAGAAGTCCTTCTTCTCCTCTTTAATCACATCTCACATGGGCCTGACACAATCTCTACTGTCTCTTCTTTTATTTTTCTTTCGAAGAAAGAGATATGCTTCTCAAAGCCAAAGTTAAGAAATCTACATATACCCATTATTCCAACTCCTCCTATCTTCTATGGGATATTGCCCTCATTATCATCTCCTCATTTTACAATCAGAATTCTGAGACTCACAGTAGGCAGCTAAAGAAATAGGAGGATGACGTCTTAATCCTAGGTCTTCTCCAAAACCAGAACTATTTTCTATGTGTTGTTGTTCTTCGGTCTTTTCAGTCATGTCCAACTCTTCATCATCCCATTTGGGGTTTTTGTGGCAAATATACTAGAGTGGTTTGCCATTTCTTTCTCCAGCTCATTTTACAGATAAAGAAACTGAGGCAAACAGGGTAAATTTACTTACCCAGGGTCACACAACTAGTACGTGTCTCAGACCATATTTGAACTCAGAAAAATGAATTCTCATGACCCTGGGCCTGGCATTCTATCCATTGTGCCACCTAGCTGATCTGTATAGACTCTAATATATCTGATTACTATAATAATTTATTTCTCTTCTTTTTAGCTAAATTATTTGAAAAAATCCATGTACACTTGGAATTTCTACTCTACCTTTCTTAATTTCTTCTATAACTTCTGCAATCTGGTTTCTAAACATTATATAACTGCAGTTGCTTTTATAATTTACCAATGATCTCTTAATTTCATCTTTTTTGACCTCTCTCCACCACTTGGCATTGTTGAAAACTTACCTTCTTCTGCTGGATACCATCTCCTCTGTGTGTTTTAATGTCAAGTCTCTCTTTTTTTTTAAATTTCCCCTCAAACCTGCATCATCAATGCTTTGAATGGAAGGGAATGAACATTTATTATGTGCTTACTATGTTCCATAACTGCACTAAGTACTTTACAAATATTATCTCATTTGATACTAATAGCAACACTCTGAATCACTTTTCATTATTATACCTATTTTACAATTGAGGAATCTGAGGCACAGAAGTTAAGTAACTTGCCCAGTGTCATGACTAGTAAGTGTTTAAGGCTAAATTTGAACTCTTTCCAGGGCTAGGATTCTACACATTGCACCTAATTGCCTTTTTCTTAGTCACCTTTGCTGGACCTTCTTCCATATCATTCCTTCAACAGTGGCTGTTCCCCAACACTTTCTACTAGGACATCTTGGGTTTCTATTCTCTCTACCTTATGGTGCTACAATTTTATTCATTCAAGTGAGTTCAACTATCATCTCTGTGTAGTTGACATATGTATAGATCATATATGTCAATAACTATCTCTAGTTTGTCTCCTGAGCTCCTGAATGTCACCAACTGCATATTATCATTTAAAACTACATGAGGGGAAGAATTAGACAATCAAGCAAAAGAAAAAAAAGATGAAGAAACTAAAACTATAAAAATAAGAAAAAAGTTGACAAAAATAGATGGGAATTTGGAGTAGGGAAAAGAATTGCAGTGGGAATATAGTCTCACTATTGTAGAGTTTGCAATATAAAAAAGTAAGAGACCAAAAGTATCCTAATTTAGAAAAAAAATAGTAGAGGCATAAGTTGGGGAAAATAACAAAATCCTGTTAACTTTAAATATCAATAGATTAATTCAATCAAATATGAGTGATATTTTCAATAAGAAACTAAAATCCCACTTCAAGATCACTTCACAGACAACATGGGAGTCTATATATATAAGAGATAAAGCAATTTCAGTACTCACCATGATCTGACACCAACAATCCAAATAATGTAAAAAATAAGAATTAATTATAGGAGAGAAAGCTAAAAGTTCACTCCTAACATTCTCACTAAGCAATCCCTCCGGGATGCATAAGCCAATAGTCTGGTATACAACAGAACTTAACTGTGGCCCCCTTCTCCGTGCCATGCAGAAAACCAAAAGGCAAAAGCTTGTTCTGGCATAGTCTGCATGTGAAAGTGCTCTGTGTTGCTAGAGTATTCAGCCAGCAAATTGGGGAATAGAGGACACTGGAATAGGATCATAGTGTGTTTGGCACTCCATTAAGCTTGAGAGAAAGGGGTTTGCTTTTTAACTGTGCCCAATTTTGGTCTTTCAGAAACTCTTTGGACTGAAAGTGAGGCAGGTAAAACACAGATTCTTCATAGTGGAAGGAGGGTGAGACATCTTTGAGGTCCAGTTGCTAAGGTAAACAATTGAAAATAGAAAGAGTCAGAAAAAAGGGCAAAGGGGAGAAATAAACAGAAAGAAGACTGAAACAAAGATCTCAGGAAGAAGAAAATTTAGTTAAAGCTTTTAAATATAAGCAGGTAATCCAATGGCAAGATAACAGAAGATGATATCTAAATAAGTTCAGATGTCTATTAATAAATATTGTAAGACAAAGGAAAATGAGTCATTATCTGAAGAAGTAGAGGACTCTATGCATTCTTAAGAAAGCATGGAATCATAATAAGGTGTTCCTGAATGGTTCAAAAGTGATATAAGAATTGTAACAGCAGAATTTATGGTCTCTGTTTAACAGGAATAATTGGCAGACTATAAAAACTTGAATTCACAGTGTTTAATCTCACCAAAAGAAAAAAAAAATAGAGGCAGCTAATTGGGAATGCAGAGACAATCTTGAAGAAGGGAAGCAGAAAAAAGCAATAATATTAAAATGATCTTCATAAAAGATTAAAATATTAACATCAAAGAATTCACAGAGACAACTTAAGGTTTATATATCACAGAATAACTCATATAAAAATAAGCATTTTAATGCAAGAAATAATTCAAGAAGAGGGGGCAGAGCCAAAATGGAAAAGAAGCTAGGAATTTCCCCAATTTCCCTAGTTAACAATGTTAAATCAAGTCTCTAAAAGAATCCTGGAGCAACAGAATCCACAAAAAGATGAAGCAAAACAATTGTCAGGCCCAAGATAATGGAGGAGGACTTCAGGAAATGTATGTCTAACTGGGGTAAAATGGGAGCACAGCTGAGCACAAGTTGTGTCCAGGTAAGCCAAAGGGAGGCTCTGAACCACGGCACAGATCAGCAACCAAGACCTTAGAGTTCTGGCTCAACAGGCCAGTGGCACAGCAGGCCAGCTGTGAGGCCTTCAGCCCCAGCACAGTAGGCAAAGTGCCAACCTCTTGAACCTGGGACATAATAGGCATGACTAGGTTGGGTGACCATAGCACAAAGGGCAAGCTTCAAACCCCAGAGACCTCAGTGCAGAAGGCCAATGACAAGAACCATGGCCTCCATCAAGAGAAGCTTTGGATAGTGCACCCTGTAGTCCAGGAGCAGAGCTTGACTTTTAAAAATGAGCAAACAGAAAAAAGAGCCCTGACCATAGAACACTACTATGGCAATAGGGAAGACCAAAGCAAAAAAAAAAAAACTCAGAAGAGGACAATGTCAAAATGCCTGCATGTAAAGCCTCAAAGGGGAATATGAATTGGTCTCAAGCATAAAAAGTTCTCTTTGAAGAGCTCTGAAAGGATATTAAAAATTAAGTAAGGGAGGTAGAAGAAAAAATGGTAAATGAAACGAGAGCTATGCAAGAGAATTATGCAAAAAAGAGTCAACAGCTTGGAGAAGAAAGCACAAAAATTAACTGAAAACAACACTTCAAAAAATGTAATTGGCCAAATGGAAGAAAAAAAATCCACTGGGGGGGAAAACTCATTTAAAAGTAGAATTGGGCAAATGAAAGTATAAAAGTCAACTGAAGAAAATAATTCCTTAAAAGTTAAAACTGAGCAAGTGGAAGTGACATGAGACATCAAGAATCAGTCAAACAAAATTAAAAGAATGAAAAAAAAAGAAGATGTAAAATATCTCATTGCAAAAACAACTGACCTGGAAAATAGATCCAGGAGAGATAATTTAGGAATTATTGGACTATCTGAAAGCCATGATAAAAAAAAAAAAAGAGCCTGGATGGTATCTTTTAAAAAATGATCAAGGAAAGCTTCTCTGATATGCTAGAACCAGAGGGTAAAATAGCCATCGTAAGAATCCACCAATCACCTCCTAAAAGAGATCCTAAAATGAAGACTCTAAAGAATATTTTAACCAAATTCCAGAACTATCAGGTCAAGGAGAAAATACTGCAAACAGCCAGAAAGAAACAATTCAAATATCAAGGAGCCACAATCAGAATTTCACAAGACTTAGCAGCTTCTACATTAAAGGATCAGAAGGCTTAGAATATGATATTCTGAAAAGCAAAAGAGCTTGGATTACAACTAGAAATCAATTACCCAGCAAAACTGAACATAATCTTTCAGGGGAAAAGATGGACATTAAATGAAATATGAGACTTTCAAATGTTCAGGATGAAAGACCAGAGCCAACAGAAAAATCAATCTCCAAATAGAAGACCCAAGAAAAGCATAAAAAGATAAACAGAAAAGGAAAAAGAAATGCTATTCAATAAGGTTAAACTATTTACATCCCTATATGAGAATATGACACTTGTACCTCTAGAGAACTGTATCTCTATTAGGGCAGTTGGAAGGAGTATAGCTAAGCAAAGAGGTAAGCGCCAGCTAGCACTAGCCTTACTACCCTTCAGCATAGCCCCAGGCAAACAGGCAGTCTCCAGAAGCCTGATGGCACATGCTTCAGTGTAGCCACTGGCAAATGTAGAAGCACCCCGTGAGGCCTCAGCACATGCTAGGCACCACCACTAAGAAGCTGACTCAGCACCAGGTAACCTGCCAGAACCCTACAGCCTCCAGCAATGCCAGCCAACACCCACTCCACCCCTTCAGTGCAGCTCCAGACACAAGGGTCTCCTGCGGGCCTCAGGGAAACATCAGTGCTGCACCAGGTAAACAGCCAGGGCCTGTAGACAGTGCCTGAGACAATGGCCCTGCCATGCTGTGAGTAGAGTTCAAATTTAAAAGAAAGGAAAAAGGCCAAAAAAGAGCAGAGTAAGCAGAAAACAACAACAACAAAGAATCTGATCATAGAAATTTATTATGGTGAGAGGGAAGACAAAGACCCAAACTAACTACAAGAGGACAACAATGTCAAAACAATGTCAAAACAGCTATGGGAAAAACCCCAAACAAAAATGTGAAGTGGTGTCAAGCCCAGAACAATCTCTTGGAAGAGCTCAAAAAGGAGCTTAAAAATTATATAAGAGAGATAAACAAAAAATTGGGAAAAAATGAGAGTAATACAAAAGAATTATGAAAAAAGAATCAACAACCTGAGAAATTGCTTAAAAAGTAGAATTGACCAGATGGAAAGGGAGATACAAAAATTCACTGAAGGAAACAACTCTTTAAAAAGTGCTATTGGCCAAATGGAATAGAAAGTACAAATACTAATCAAAGAAAATAATACCTTAAAATTTAGAATTGAGCAAGTGGAAGCTAATGACTATGAGATAGCAAGAATCAAAGAAATTTTAAAAAATGAAAAAAAAGAAGAAAATGCAAAATGCTTAACAGGAAAAACAAAACAAAACAAAAACAAACAAACAAACAAAAAAAAAAAAAAACAAGTGACCTGGGCAATAGGTCCATCAGAGGTAATATCAGAATCACTGGAGTACCTGAAAGCCGTAATCAGAAGGATGACCTAAACAGCATCCTTCAAGAAATTATCAAGTAAAACTGCCCTGATGTCCTGGAACCAGAGGACAAAATAGGCATTGAAAGAATGCACTAATAACCTCAGGAAAGAGATCCCAAAACAAAAACTGCAAGGAAAATTATAGCCAAATTTCAGAACTATCAGGTCAATGAAAAACAACACTACAAATAGTCAGAAAGAAACAATTCAAATATTGGGAAGACACAATCAGGATCACACAGGACCTAGCAGTTGCACCATTAAAATATCAAAGTTTGTGGAACATGATATTATGAGCTAGGACTACAACCAAGAATCACTTACCCAGTAAAATTAAGCATAATATATGGAAAAATACTCATTCAGTGAAATAGAAGAACTCCAAGACTTTATAAGGAGAAGACCAAAATTAACCAAAAAAAAAAAATGTTTTCCAATATCAAAACTAAGGAGAAGCATAAACAGGTAAAAGGTTAAAAGAAAACAAAAGGGATTCGATAGAGCTAAACTGGTTACATCCTTAAATTGGAAGATGATATTTGTAAATCTTAAGAATTGTATCACTAACAGTACAAGTAAAAGAAATATACATAGACAGAGGTTATGGGTATAAGATGATTTAGGGGAAATGATATAAAAATACTGAGGCATGAGAAAGAGGAGTAAAAAGGGTACAGAAGAAAGAAAGAGGGAGAATGGGGTAAATTATCTTACATGAAGAGTCAAGAAAGACCAATAGGTCTTTACATTGGAGGGGAAGATGGAAAGGTGGGCAACAGGTATTGCTTGAACCTTACTTTCATCACTATTGGCTCAAAGAAGAAATAATATACACAATCAGCTGAATATATAAATTCATCTTACCCAACAGGCAAGTAGGAGGCGAGGAGATTAAGTAAAGGTGGTGGTGGGGGGGGCAGAATGGAAGACAGATCAGGGGATGTGCTGTACAAAAGCAAAAGACTGGTGAGTTGGGAAAGGGTGAAAGGAGAGAGAGGACAAACAGGAGGAAGAATAGGATGGCAGGAAATGCAAAGGTAGAAATCATAACTGTGAATGTGAATGGGATGAACTCTCCCATAAAATAGAAGTGGATAGCATAGTAGACAAACAAAACAAACAAACAATAAAAAAAAAAGTCCTGGTGGGTCCACTTCCCAGAGTCAAGATGGCAAAGTAAGAAGTAAGTTACTCTCACCCTCCCTTCTTGACCTCTGAAAGCCCAGAAAATATTGACCCAGGAAAAACCCTGGAACAATTGAGCCAGCAGAAAGACATGGTGCAGCAGTCTTGGACCCCAGGAAGCTTGGGGGGATTAATGGGAAAGGCCCCTCTCTCTCTCTCTGGGTAAGGGTGAGCAGTACAGAATGGGCAGTGTCCCAGCAAGCCTCACTTCAGCATACCAGGGTGAGATCCTGAGATCTAGGGTGGTGGAGCAGGCAAGTACCACCAACACTAGGACCACCCAAAAGCCTCAGTACAGGCTGGGGAACTAGTAGATACCAACTCAGAAAACCACCATGGGCAATGGCATCCTCCAGCAGCCAAATCACCAATGCCACAGCACAACCCTGGGAAGCACATCTCTAGGAGGCCAAACTGCTGGCTGACAGACATCCTCCAGCAGCAAAACATTCCTGTGCAAGACCTGGGTGAGCAGGAGCCAAACATTTGAGTGCAAGTCCCAGTTAAGCAGAAGTAGCTTGAGTAAATGCCCCCTGTGCTTCAGCAGGAAAGCTCAACTTTAAAAGAAAAAAAGTCAGGAATTAGGCAAACACCATGAGCAAAAAGCAAAAATGAACAATGACCATAGATTCTTGTTATGGACAGGGAAGTTCAAGGCACAAATACAGAAGAGGTCAACATTGTCAGTATACCCTCAAGCCCAAAATGCTTTCTTGGAAGAGCTTAAGAAGGATTTTAAAAGTCAAATAAGAGAGGTAGAAGAAAAGACAGAATCCTACAATATGTTGCTTACAAGAAACACACTTGAAACAGAGAGACACACAGGGTGAAGGTAAGGGTGAGGAGCAAAATCCATTTTGCATCAGCTGAAGAAAAAAAGCAGGGATAGCAATTCTGATCTTAGACAAAGTAAAAACAAAAAAAAAGTCCTAATTAAAAGAGATATGAAAAGAAAGGTACCATAGAAAATGAAGCAATCAAATTAGTAGAACAAGGAATAGTCTACCTGTCAGATTTATGAGGAGGGGAAGAATTAATTACCAAACAAGATACAGAAAGAATAAATAATTTTGATCATATTAAATTGAAAAGCTTTGTACAAACAAAACCAATCTAACCAAGATTAGGAAGAAATCAGAAAGGTGGGAAACAATCTTTACAGCAAGTGTTTTTGATAAAGGCATCATTCTCAAATACATAGAGAACTGATTCAAATGTATAAGAATACAAGCCATTCCTCAATTGATAAATAGTCAAAAGATATGAACAGGCAGTTTCCAAATAAAGAAATCAAGTTATCTCTAGGTACATGAAGAAGTGCTCTAAATCAATTTTGATTAGAGAAATTCAAACTAAAACAACTCTGAAATATCACCTCACAATAATTAGATTGGCTAATATGACAAAAAAGGAAAGTGATAAATGTTTGAGAAGATGTGGGAAAATGCACTGTTGGTGGAGTTGTGAAATGATTCAACTTTTCTGTATCTATGCATAAAAGGCAACCAAACTGTACATACCCTTGAATCCAACAATACCACTATTGTGTCTGTATCCCAAAAAGACCATGAAAATGGGAAAAAGACCTACATGTGCATTATAGCAGCCCTTTTTGTGGTGGAAAAGCATTGGAAATTGAGAGGATGTCCTTCAATTGGGGAATGGCTGAACAAGCTGTGGAATATGAGTGTAATGGGATATTACTGTGCAATAAGAAATGATGAACAGGCAGATATCAGAAAATCCTGGAAAGATTTACAAGAATTGATGTGAAGTAAAATAAGCAGAACCAGAAAAACATTTTACATGGTATCAGCAACATTTTGAGATGATCAACTATGAATGACTCACTTCTTTTCAGCCACACAATGATCCAAGAGAAGTATAAAGGACTCCTGAAGGAAAATACTATCCATATCTAGATAAAGAATTGATGAACTCTGAATCCAGATCAAAGTATATTTTTTTGCCCTTACTTTATTCTTTCTTATGGTTTTATTTCCTTTTCATGTTTCTTCTTCCACAACTGTGATGAATATGGAAATATATTTTACATGATAGCCCATGTATAAAGTATATCAACTATGTACCATTTTCTGGAGAGGTGAGGAGAGAGAGAGGATGAAAAATTGGGAACTCAAAAATGTTGTAAAATTAATGGTAAAAAATGTCTTAATATGTAATTGGGGGAAAGTAAAATACTATTTAAAAAGTATACTTAGACAGAAGGGGTGAGAATAAGTTGACTTTTATTGAGGATAAAAATAATTAAGTGGTAAAAAAAAATTGTCCTGGGAGAAAAGGAAAAGAGGAGACAGAATGCAGAGATCAATCACATGAAGAGGCATGAAAGACCTCTTATAGAGAAGGAAAAGAAGGGAGAGGATGAGCATTGCTTGAACCTTACTGTCATAAGATTTGGCTCAAAGAAAGGATAACATACATACTTGGTTATATAGAGAAAAATGTATTACCATGTAGGGAAGTAGGAGAGGAAAGTGGAAAGAAAAGGGAGGAGGACTGATAGAAGGGAGGGCAGAAGTAGGAAGGGAAAGCACAAAGAAAATGCAAAGACATTGATTGAAGGGAGGGCAGTTTGGAGGAGGTGGTGATCAGAAGCAAATACTGGTAAGGAGAGACAGGGTGAAAAGGGTGAGAAAATATAAAAAAAAAGAGGAAAAGTAGAATGAAGGGAAATATACAGTTAGTAATCATAACTGTGAATGTGAATGGGATGAACTCTCCCATAAAATGAAACCAAATAGCAGAGTGGATTAAAAAACAGACTCCTACAATATTTTGTTTGGAAGAAACACATTTGAAGCACAGAGACACACAGAGTAAAGATAAAAGGCTGGAGCAGAATATATTCTGCTTCAGCTGAAGTAAAAAAAAAAGCAGGGGTAGCAATCATGATCTCAGACAAATCAAAAGCAAAAATAGATCTAATTAATAAAGACAGGGAAGGAAACTATATTTTGCTAAAAGGTATCATAGTCAATGAAGTAATATTGTAATATACTAAACATATATGCACCAAGAAGAATAGCATCCATATTTTTACAGAAGTTAAATGAGTTACAGGATGAAATAGACAGCAAAACTATATAGTGGGGTACCTCTCCCTCTCAGAACTAGATGAATATAATTATAAAATAAACAAGAATGAAGTTAAGGAGGTGAATAGAATTTTAGAAAAGCTAGATATGTTAACCTTCAGAGAAAATTTAATGGGGGTAGAAAGGAAAATACTTTTTCTCAGCAATACATGGCACTTACACAAAAATTGACCATGTGTTAGGGTGTAAAAACATCACAATCAAGTTCAGAAAGGCAGAAATATTATGTACATGGAAAGATAGGCTAAAAAGTAATTGGAAACAAAATAATCTAATCCTAAAGAATGAATGTGTCAAACAACAAATCATAAAAGCAATCAATAATTTTATCAAAGAGAATGACAATGATGGGAAAACATACCAAAAACTATGAGATACAGCCAAAGCTGTACTTAGGGGAAATTTTATATCTCTAAAAACAGACATGAATAAAATAGAGAAAGAGGAGATTAATGAATTGGGCATGCAATTTAAAAAGCTAGAAATATAACAAATGAAAAATCTCCAATTAAGTACCATATGAAAAATTATGCAAATAAAAAGAGACATTAATAAAAGTGAAAGTAACTAAACTATTGAATTAATAAATAAAACTAAAAGCTGGTTTTATGAAACAAAAAGATTATTTGGTTAATTTGGTTAATTGTGGTTAATTTGATTATAAAATAAGAAAACCAAATTTCCAGTATCAAAAATAAAAAGTGTGAATTTACCACCAATGAACAGGAGATTAAAGCAATAATTAGGAGCTTTTTTGACCAACTGCATGCCAATAAATCTGACAATCTAAGTGAAATTGATAAATATTTCCAAAAATATAAATTGTCTAGACTAGGAGCAGAGAAAATGAAACAACATAAATAACCCCATTTTAGAAAAAGAAATTGAACAAATCAATGAACTTTTTAAGAAAAAAAAATCTCCAGGGTCAAATGGATTTACAAGTGAATTCTACCAAACATTTAAAGAACAATTAATTCTAATCCTGTATAGACTATTTGGAAAAAAAAAAGGAGAAGGAATTCTATGAAATTATTTTTATCAAACAAATGTGGTGTTAATACCTAACCAGGAAGAGTCAAAACAGAGAAAATTATAGAACAATTTCCCTAATGAATATTGTTGCAAAAATTTTAAATAAAATATTAGCAAGCAGATTGCAGCAATTTATCATGAAGATAATACACTATGACCAGGTGAGATTTATACTAGGAATCCAGGGCTGGTTCAGTACTAGAGAAACTATTAGCATAATTGACCATAACCATAAGAAAACTAACAGAAATAATGTGATTATCTCAATAGATGCAGAAAAACTTTTTTTTTTAAATTTTGGCTTTTATTTATTTTTTTTCCTCCTTAATAGTCTTTTTTCAATTACATGCAAAGATAGTTTTCAACATTCATTTTTGTAAAATTTTGAGTTCCAAATTCTTTCTCTCCATTGCTTCCCTTCCCCTCAAGACAACAAGCAATTTGAAATAGGTTACACATGGACAATCATGTTAAACATATTACCATCTTAGTCATGTTGTGAAAGAAGAATCAGAACAAAAGGGAAAATCCACCACAAAGAAAAAAAAATAAACAAGAAAAAAGGGAAAATATCACGCTTGATCTACATTCAGACTCCAAAGTTCTTTCTCTGGATATGGTTAACATTTTCCATCACCAGTCTTTTGGAATTGTCATAGATCATTGTATTGCTGAGAAGAGCTAAGTCTATCATAGATAATCACTACACAATGTTGCTATTGTTGTGTACAATGTTTTCCTGGTTCTGCTCACTTTACTCAGCATCATTTCATGTAAGTCCTTCCAGGTTTCAGAAAAAAGCTTTTGACAAAATACAGCACTCATTCCTATTAAAAACACTAGAGAGTAATAGGAATAAGTGGAGCTTTCTTTAAAATGATAAGTAGTATCTATCTAACACCTTAAGCAAACATTATGCATGATGGGGATGAGGTAGAAGCCTTCCCAATAAGATCAAGTGTGAAACAAGGATGCCCACTATCACCACTATTATTCAATATTGTTTTAAAAATGTTAGTTCTAGCAATAAGAGAAGAAAAACAGATTGAAGGAATTGGGACAGGCAATGAGAAGACAAAACTTTACTTTTTGCAAACATTTTGATGGCATACTTAGAGAATCCTAGAAAATTAACTAACAAATTACTTGAAATAATTAACAACTTTAGTAAAATTACAGAACATAAACTCACATAAATCATCAACATTTTTATATATTACCAACAAAACTCAGCAAGATGAGATAAAAAAAGAATTTCTATTTAAAAAAACTGTAGACAATATCACATGTTTGGTAGTCTGGGAGTTTGGGAGCCAGACAAACCCAGGAACACAATTACAAAACACTTCACACAAATAAAGTCAGATCTAAATAACTGGAAAAATATTAATTGCTCATGGGTAGGCTGAGCTAATATAATAAAAATGACAATTCTACCTAAATTAATTTACTTACTCAGTGCCATGATGATCAAACTACTAAAATTTATTTAATAGAGCCATAAAAATAATAGCATAATTCATCTGGAAGAACAAAAGGTGAAGAATATGAAGGGATTTAATAAAAAAAATACAAAATAAGATGGCTTAGCCGTATCAGATCTAAAGCTCTATTAAAAGCAGCAATGATCAAAACTATTTGGCACTGGCTAAGAAATAATGGTGGATCAGATTGGGTACACATGATGTAGTAGTAAGTGATTATAGCTATATAATATTTGATAAACCTAAAAACTCCAGCTTCTGGGATAAGGACTCACTATTTCACATAAACTGTTGGAAAAAATGGAGATGAGTATGGCAGAAACTAGGTGTAGACCCAACATCTCATACCCTATACCAAGATAAGGGCAAAATGGGTACATGATTTACACATGAAGGTGGTTCCATAAACAAATTAGGAGAGCAAGGAATAGTTTACCTATGAGATCTATGGAGAATGAAAGCATTTATAACCAAACAAAATATAGAAGATATTATGAAATGCAAAATGTATAATTGTGATTACATTAAATTGAAAAAGGTTTTGCACAAAGAAAGCTAAAACAGTCAAGTTAGAAGGAAAGCAGAAAAAAGGGAAATAATTTTCAGTGCCAGTGTTTCTGATAAGTATCTTATTTATCAAATATATAGAGAAATGAGTCAAATTTATAAGAATACAAGTCATTCCTAAATTGATAAATGGTCAAAAGATATGAAGATGCAGTTTCCAGATGAAGAAATTAAAGCTATCTATAGTCATATAAAAAAATACCCTAAATCACTATTGATCAGAGAAATGAGAATTAAAACAACTCTGAGGTACCACCTCACACCCATCAGATTGGCTCATATGACAGAAAAGAAAAATGAGAAATGTTGGAGAAGATGTATAAAAATTGAGACACTAATGCATTGTTGGTGGAGTTTTGAACTGATCCAACCATTCCAGAGAACAATTTGGAACTATGTGCAAAGGGCAATCAAATTGTTCATATCTTTTGATTCAGCAACAACAGTACTAGGTTTGTATTCCAAAGAGATCATACAATGGGAAAAGGACCCACATGTGCAAAAAATATTTATAGCAGCTTTTTTTGTGGTGTCAAAGAATTGGAAACTGAGGAGATGTTCATCAGTTGGGGAATGACTGAACATGTTGTGGTAAATGAATGTAAAGGAATACCATTGTTGCATAAAAATAGTGATCAGGCACATTTCAGAAAAAAAAAAAACCTGGAAAGATTTACATGAACTGATCCTGGGTGAAGTGAGCAAAACTAGGAGAACATTTTAAAAAGGAACAGCAACATTGTGTAATGAACAAGTATAATTGACTTAGCTTTTCTCAGCAATACAATGATCCAAGACAGTTCAAAAAAACTTGTGATGGAAAATGCTACCTGCATTCAGAGAAAGAAGTATGGAGTCTGAATGCAGATTAAAGCATCCTACTTTCATTTTTTTGTTAATATTTTGGAGCTTTCCCTTTTGTTCTGTTTCTTCTTTCACAACATGACCAATGTGGAAATATGTTTACATGATTGTACTTGTATAACCTATATCAGATTGTTTGCCATCTTGGGAGGGGGGCAGTCAGAAGACAGGGAGGCAACAGAAACCATTAACACTCAAAATCCTATAAAATGAACCTTGAATATGATCTTGACATGAAATTGGAAAAAAAATACTATTTACAAAATAAAAGAAATAATAGAAGAAAACTACTCAGAACTGAACACAGAAAATGAAATGATAATCAAAAGAATCCACAGATTGACTATGGGTACTTGCAGGAGAGGAGAGGAATGTATGCTGTAGTGTCTCAGAGATTACATCACTAAATTACATTACATTAAATTAAATCATTAAACTACAAATTTTGCAAACCACCAAGAAATTTTTTTTTAAATATAAAGGAAAGAGAATTAAGATAACACAGAAACTGTAAGAAAGATTGGAATAATGATGACTGAAGAGCAAAAGACTTTAGTATGTGGTACAGCATGACATATTCAGAAAACCAGAGCATAACAATTAATTTGAAAAGGTGATTCTTCAATAAAACGTGTCAAAGGACTCCTACAAAGAAAATCATAGCTGAGCAAATGATATGCTTCATAAATCCCCCAAGACAACAGACATACATGAAAGATAGATGAAGAAGAGGAAGAAGAAGAAGAAAAAGAAGAACAACAACAAGAAAAACAAGAACAAGAAAGAGAGGAAAAAGAAGATGATTAGGTCCTCAGAGTGAAGCAGTTACTACTAATCACATATTGTTCTTTATCCTTCATTTGTGAAGTGGACCAATGACATCATGACTTGTAGATGAATTGGATTTAGGTGCAGCAGAGCTTCACAGAGTCAACAGTCTTACTTTCTCTTTCAGAGTCATCAAAGTAAAATGGTAAAACAATAGTCAAAATTACAGGCCATGGCCAAGGATGAAGTAAGGTCTTTCCCAGGCCTCAGTTTGTCTGAGGCAACACCCATTCAATGAGTCAGGGCTAGGTAAAAATTGAGACAAAAGATTACATAGTTTACTATCAGAAAAGTATCAGGAAAAATATTCTAAATCACTACAGATTAGAGGAATGCAAGGTAAAACAACTTTGAGGTGCCACCTCACACCTTTCAGATTGTGCAATATACTTTTGACAACATACCATATACATTTATCTCCCAAACTCTCCAAAGTACAATCATAGAGGGACTTTTTCTTTAACATCATAAAATATCTTTATAAGAAATCACAAGCAACCATTTGCATTGGGAATCACTAAAAGTTTTCCCAATAGATACAGCATTAAATCAATGATGGCCACTATCACCATTATTTTCTGAAGAATAAAAATACATTCAAAATAATACAGGGGGAAGAAATTTGGAGATAAAGCCACTAATGTTTTGCTGATGACAGGATGACTTAGGAAATCCTAGGAAATCATCAAAAACACTAATTCAGATAATTAATAGCTTCACCAAAGTCAGAGGTAAACCTTCAAAATTTTGACAGAATTTGTGTGTAATAATATCATTATCTAAGAATCAATAACAGAAAGTGAAATGTCATCTCAAATAACTTCAAAATGCTTAACATATCTGGGTATCAACCAACATAAGTACGCATAATATTTTAACTAAACAATTACAAAGTACTCATGAAAAATAAAGGACAATTTTAAATTGTCCATAGATTGGGAATCGGCCAAGCAAATTGTGTTACATAAATATACAAAATATTACACTGTTCTTAAGGAATGACAATGACAGATTTGATGACTGTAGAGAATTATGTCATGGTTTACATGAATGGATGCAAAATGATAAAAAGAAAATAATATACACAATAGAAAACTATAAAAATATAGGCAAAACAATATACACAATAACATAGATTTAAAACAATAAAAATTAAATTTATGACATAATCAAGAATGATCTTGGCAAGAACTACTAATATCAGTACAAAGAGTATACTGGACCTTGCCAAACACATTTTACATAATGATTAAAAAAATGATGATCATAATGTTGAAAAAAATTCTTTTCTTAGTTCTTTCGAAGATAAAAATAAAACACAATTTCACAAAATTAACATTCATTAAACCTCTTCAATTTGACTAGCTATAACATATGAAGCTTTAAACCATACTTCAGCATCTTACAAGAAGTTGAATAGTGGGGAAATAATGTGGACAATACTTTTAAAATTTATTTTGACTTTCTTTACCTAACAGCAACCAATGTTTGACATTTTGTTTATACCAAACTGATAGTATTATGTGATACCCTCTAGGAAAAAGGTAATGAATTATAGTGCATGACATCAAAGAGTTTACATTTAATGAAAAGAAATCAGGACTTGTTGATTAAAATGAAAAGACGAAATCTAAAATGCTTTGTTAGTTGAGTTTCTCTCTTTTTTTTAACTTTTTTTATTCTATTTGTTTTTTTAATGGTAATTTTTATTTATTTTTTTGTTTTCAACATTTACTTCCACAAGATTTTGAGTTTTAAATTTTCACCCCATCTCACCCCTCCCCCCACCCAAGATGGCATGAATTCTAAATACCTGTTCCCTTAGTCTGCCTTCCCTTCTATCTCTCCCCCCCCCTTCTCTTATCCCTTTCCCCTTCAATTTTCCTGTAGGGCAGGATGGATTTCTGTACCCCGTTTCCTGTATTTCTTATTTCCCAGTTGCATGTGAAAACATTTTTTTAAACATGTGTTTTTAAAACTTTGGGTTCCAAATTTTCTCCCTTCCTCCCTCCCCACCCACCCTCACTGATAAGGCAAGCAACTAAATATAGGTTATATATGTGCAGTTATACAAAACACTTCCATAGTAGACATGCTGTGAAAAAGTAACTCTATTTCCCTTAATCCTATCCTGCCCACCCATTTATTCTATTCTTTCTTTTGACCATGTCCCTCCTCATAAGTATTTGCTTCTGATTACTCCCTTTCCCAATCTGCCCTCCTCTCTATCATTCTCCTACTCTCTTGTCCCCTTTCCCCTCTTTTTTCTTGTAGGGTAAGACAGAGTTCCACATCCAATTGAGTGTGTATGTTATTCCCTCCTTAGGTCAAATCCTATGAGAATAAGATTCACTCATTCCCTCTCACCTCCCCTACTTCCCCTCTAATGTAAGAGCCTTTTCTTTTCTGGTTTTTTTTTTTTTTGTGGGATAATTTACCCCATTCTACCTCTCCCTTTCTCCTTCTCCTAGTATATTCCTCTCTTACCCGTTAATTTTATTCTCCAGATATGACCCCTTCATTTTCAACTCATTCTGTGCCCTCTGTCTCTCTGTCTATATCTATATATACATACATATAATTTTTTCCTCTCCAACTACCATAATACTGACAAAGTTCTCATGAGTTACAAATATCATCTTTCCATGCAGGAATATAAACAGTTCAACCTTAATAAGTCTCTTATGATTTTCTCTTTCCTGTTTACCTCTTCATGTTCCACTTGAGTCTTGTATTTCAAAATTAAATTTTCTATTCAACTCTGGTCTTTTCATCAAGAATGCTTGAAAGTCCTCTATTTCATTGAATGACCATTTTTTCCCCTGCAGGATTATACTTAGTGTTGTTGGGTAGGTGATTCTTGGTTGTAATCCTATCTTCTTTGCTCTCCTGAATATTATATTCCATGCCCTGTGGTCCCTTAATGTAGAAGCAGCTAGATCTTGTGTTATCCTGATTGTGTTCCCACAATACTTGAATTGTTTCTTTCTGGCTGCTTGTAATATTTTCTCCTTGACCTGGGAACTCTGGAATTTGACCACAATATTCCTAGGAGTTTTCCTTTGGGGATCTCTTTCAGGAGGAGATCAGTGGATTCTTTCAATTTTTATTTTGCCCTCTGATTCTAAAAGATCAGGACAGTTTTCCTTGATAATTTCTTGAAAGATGATGTGTAGGCTCTTTTTTTGATCATGGCTTTCAGATAGTCCAATAATTTTAAAATTCTCTCTCCTGGATCTATTTTCCAGGTCAGTTGTTTATCTAATGAGATATTTCACATTGTTTTCTAATTTTTCATTCTTTTGGGTTTGTTTTACAGGGTCCTGATTTCTCATAAAGTCACTACCTTCCAATTGCTCTATTCTAATTTTTTAGGAAGTATTTTCTTTAGTAAGTTTTTGGACTTCCTTTTTCATTTGGCCAATTTTGCTTTTTAGGGCATTCTTCTCCTCATTGGCTTTTTGGACCTCTTTTGCCATTCGGGTTAGGCTATTTTTTAAGGTGTTATTTTCTTCAGTATTTTTTGTGGTCTCCTTTAGCAAGTTGTTGACTCTCAATTTTTCCTCTACTTCTCTTACTTGCTTCTCAAAATCCCTTTGAGCTCTTCCAAGGCCTGAGACTGATTCACATTTTTCTTGGAGGCTTTGGATGTAGGAGC
>NW_020950792.1:17790735-17813466 GCF_900497805.2 Vombatus ursinus
GCCTGAGACTGATTCACATTTTTCTTGGAGGCTTTGGATGTAGGAGCTTTGGCTTTGTTGTCTTCTTCTAGTTGTATATTTTGATCTTCTTTGTCACCAAAGTAAAATAATATAGTCTGACTCTTTTTTCACTGCTTACTCATGATTCTGGCCAATTACTTCAGTTTTAAACTATTTGTTAAAGTAAATGTCTGCTTCCAATGTGAAGAGTGTATTGTATCAAGCTTCGGGGGTTTGTACAGCTGTTTTCAGAGGTACTTCTAGGGACCTGTAAATTTTCAGTTCTTCCAAGGTGGTATGATAAGGGACGAGGTGTTTCCTCTCCACCACTACAACAAGCTCCACCACACCAGCCTCCTCCTCACCCCAGGACTGCCCCTCAGAACTCTGGCCCAGATCCAAGCACAGGTAAAGCAAGAGATTCCTGCCTCAGCACTGGCAAACAGATCCCTGCAATACCCCTCTGATCAGCCACTTTATTTCCCCTCAGTCTGTGGGCCAGAACCTCAGGAAAAAGCTGCAGCCCTGGGCTGTCCTCGAGACTTGAGGCTGACACCTCGCTCCTCTCTCATCGCAGTCACAGACTTTTCCCACAGACCTTCTAAGTTGTCTTTGGCACTCAAGGGTTGAGAAGTCTGGAAACCACCACAGCCACCTGTGATTCAGTCATCTGAGGCCTGCTTCAGGGTCACTTTGGCCTGCACACCCACACCAAACTGTGTTCCTCTCCCCGCCTGGAGTGATATACCTTTCAGATCAACCATCCAGGCTGTCTTTGGCTGGAAATTTGTTTCACTCTGTCTTTTTGTGGGTTCTGCCACTTTAGAATTTGTTTAGAACCACTTTTTTTAGGTATTTGGAGTGCTTTGGGAGAGAGCTCAAGACAGTCACTGCTTTCCCTCTGCCATCTTGGCTCTGCCCCCCATTTCTCTCTTCTTTATGTACCCATTGTAAAATGCTGTTATTTTGTAACAACTATTCTGAGGATAGAATGGAAGTTTTGATCTGGGTTGCACATTAGATCTCTGTTTTTAATAACCAGAAAATGATATATCTTTATGACATTCCTATGTATTGTCAGTCACGTCACAACAATGTATTTAGCTTCATGATACAATTTTTTAAACCAATTTTTTTTTCTTACTGAATTGGTAAGTAGTGAAAAATTTAGAACAAGTATGTATTGGAAATATTAGAACACTTAACCACGTTAATTCTGCCTTACCTAAATTTAAACAATGTAATATAATTATACAAATATAAGTAATAACAACTTCATTGATTGATCTTTCAGTTTGCAGTTGTAGGATTCTATTATCTCCATAAAATTATATTTATGCAACCACAGAACTTGGATACACACATATGTATGTATGTATATACATATATTTAATTGTTTTTATTATTTAACAAAATCTATTTTCTTTTCCTACCTCCCTTTCCACTGTGGAAAAATGAAAGGAAAAATAAACCCCTGTAACAAATAATAAATTTCATATCATCTTTAATTTTCTCTCTGCTTCTAGAACTACATGAGAAGCTTCTAGGAGTTATTGACTTTCTTCTATTCAATATCAATTCTAGAAAATGCATGTAAGAAAGTTTGAACTACAAAACTTTGCAATTCAGAATATTCTTTTGGAATGGTTACTTTAAAAATATACAATGCCACAGTTAATTTCCATGGTGATTTCTTGGTTTGGTAAACCCATTTATGAATTTAGCAATGAATTACTGTAACATTTTCATGCATGAGTGAGATTTTATTTTTATTCTGTATTTTATCACTTGCTTAGAAAATCGGATTGCATTTGGCATCTTATTCCAGAAATATTGGAGTAGCATACAAATTTTGACCAAGAAAGGGTCAAATGATGAAAGAAGAAGGAAACAAAAGTTGTAGTTGTATGCATAAAGGAAGTAGAGGTAGGGTTAAAAGATCAGGCAAAGGGATATTCACTTTGGTGTAGAACTGCCAAATGAAGGTAGATCCTTGGTTTATTCTATCCAGAGCATAAATTTTGCCTGTGGTTTGATGAGGCATAACAACTGAGTAAGCCTCAGCTTTAAAATTAGCTGTTTTTACACTCTAAGAGTAATACGAGGGTATATCTCTGGTAATCCGATGATAGTTAAAGAGATTTGGCTAACCTGCAACTAATTCTTTAATAGATCCCAACTTTGGTCTGGTTGAAAATTCTGTAATTGCAGGCATGTAGATATACATAACTCATTCAATTTTAAGCTCAATTCAATTTCTAACATGCTTACTTTTAAATAGTTATGTAAATCTTGACATTTTGGTGTCTTTACTAGAGATCATTCTCCCTACCGCAGTGAGAAAAAAATTTCTAAGACTTCACATTGCACATTTTGACTCAATCTGCCCTGATATCAATGGAGTCAATTTGCCAGTGTCAGTGAGTTTCCTCATTGGAATTTCTCTGTATCAGTGGAATCATAGTTTTAGTCCCACCTGATCCCTTCTTTAAAATTTTATGTATTTACTAATTAGCATCATTTTTTTTTTACATTTTGAATTCCAAATTCTCTCCCTCCCTCTCACTTCTCCCTCACCCATTGGGAAGACAAGCAACATGATATCAATTATACATGTGAAGTCAAGCAAAGCATACTTTCACGTTAGCCATCTTGCAAAAGAAAAAAAAAACAAGAAAAAATAAAATGAAAATGTATGCTTAATCTGAACTTAGAGTGCATCAGTTTTCTTTCTCCAGGTAGATAGCATTTTTTCATTATGGGTCCTTTTGAATTGTCCTCCATCTTTGTATTGATCAGAGTAGCTAAATTTTTCATGCTTGATCATTGTTAGAATATTGCTGTTTCTCTGTACAATGTTCTCCTGGTTCTGCTCACTTCACTTTGACTCAGTTCATACAAGTCTTCCCAAGTTTTTCTGAAACTATCCTGGTCATCATTTGTTATAGCACAACAATATTCCATCCCAATCATATGACACCATTTGTTTACCCTTCCAAATGATAATCTTCCCCTTAATCTCCAATTCTTTGCCTTCATAAAAAGAGCTGCTATGAATATTTTGTACACACATATACTTTCCCCCTACCCCTTTTTGTATCTCTTTGTGATATAGACCTAGTAGTGGTATTGCTGAGTCAAAAGGTATGCAAAATTTTATAGCCCTTTGGTCATAGTTTCAAATTGTTTTCCACAATGGTTGGAGCAATCTGACCTTTTCTTTTATGATACTTTTCAACATTATGATATGAGAGATGAACAATTTTGACTCTGAGACAAACTAGCATTTGGTAAAATCCCTATTTTATCAGTTTCAGTTATTAATTTGAGCAGTAGCAGAGTATCTACAATCATAAAATCATGTTAAATCCAGAAGATGCTTTAAAATCACCTGGTTTATCCCCCTCACATAAGATATAAAAAAAATGAAGTTTCTTTGAAACTTCTGATAGCTTAATTGATTTAATGAAAATCATACAATAAATAGATCTGGAACCCACTCTTATCCCCTGTCCTCTGATTTCAAGTAAAGTAACAATGAAGAGTTCTTTTTTTTTTCTTTTAGACCATTTATTTCACATAGGTACATTAAGCATACCAATTTCCTAGTAGTAGTTGCCAAAAAAAGAATTAAAAATCAAATGAGAAAGATGGAGGAAAAACTAAAAAAAAAAAATAAGTATAATCTAAGGCAAACAAGAAGCTTATGGAAACAAAGTCAACCAATTAGAAAAGGAGATACAGAATCTTAAGGAAGAAAATGACACATTGAAAATTAGAATTGGGCAAGACAAAGTCAGCAAAGTTATAAGATATCAAAAAATAATTAATCAAAATACAAAGAATGAAAAATAGAAGAAAAAGTGAAACATTTTATAAGAAAAAACAACTTATCTAGATAACAGATCAAGAAGAGAAAACATAAGAATAATCAGACTACCTAAAAGCTATGATAAAAAAAAATAGAATCTTGATACAATAATAAAATAAATAATTAAATAAAATTGTTCTGAAACATTAGAACAAAGTGGGAGGAGAGGGAGTAAAAATAGAAAAAAAATTACATTAATCGCTACTTGAAAGAGATCCTATGAGGAAAACTCATAGGAATATTATAATCAAATTCCAAAAATCCTAGCTCAAGGATAAAATATTAAAGCAACAAGAAAAAATCAATTTAAATATGATGGAGTCACAAATAGAGCCACATAATACCTAGCCACAAAGACATTAAAGGACCACAGATCTTGGAACATTATATATCGAAGAGCAAAAGAACTGGGTTTCCAGCTGAAAATATCATACCCAGCAAAGTTAAATGTAATCCTGAATAGAAAAAAAAAGATATTTCATCAACTGCAAGACTTTGAAGACTTTGTTAAAAAAACATAAAACAAACAAACAAAAACAACCTGAACTTCATAGGAGATTTGACATGCAAGAGCCAAGAGAAACATAAGTACATACCAAAGGTCGATTACAAGGGATTCAATAAGGACAGATTGTTTACTTTTATTATATGAAAAATGTAAAACATGTCTAAGATTGTCATTAGTAATTGGGTAGTTCATAAGAAAGATTGGGTAGATCTGAGTATGATATGACTTTAAAAAGCAAAAACATTAGGAACAGCTAAAAGGAGAAATTATTTTATACAAATGAAGTGCAAGAGGAAGAATAGATACAAAGAAAATAGATGGGGGAGGAGGGCTGGTAGTTCTATAAACCTACTTTCATGGGAATAGGTTTAAGAGGGCATAATACATATATATCTAGAAGATTATAAAAGTCTTCTAAATATATATAGAAATATATCCACATTTATTTGTAACCTTCTGGGGTGGGGGAAGGAACGATGAAAAAAGAACAAAGAAAAAAGTTCACAGCAAAGAAGAAAAGAAAACTTACAAAGAAGAAAAGAAAAGATGGACAGCTCTCAACACAACATGTAGTATTTACTATTTATTATACTGGCTTTCTTAAAATGAAAATATATTGTTGCATATTTTGAATCCTTTCATGTTCTGCTATGTACATGAAATGTTTTTTTCTTTGTATTTAAGTTATAATATTGAAATTTATGATTTTTTTCTTTTTTCTATTCTGTATTTGTGTTCTGGTGTTTGAGTCTAAAAAAATTTTAAAAAGAGTAAGAAAAATGAAACTGACAGATTAGAAAAAAATTAAGCACTCATAACTATTTATTACTATATCTTTTTGAAATCCTTCACTTTTGCTTAGAATAAACTATCTTCTTCAGATCATTAATTATATATTTTACATAATAATAATAATAAAACAATAGCTGGAATTCATATTTGCTTTAAATTTTGAAAACACATTCCACAAATTATCTCTTCTAATCTTCACAGCAACTCTGTTAATTAAATGATGTAATTATCCCTATTGCACATGTAAGGAAATTGTGGCTGAGAGAGATAAGACTTGCACAGCCATTATTCAGTAGATAAATTGTCAGAGAATATAAACTTTTTCTAAAGAAGAATTACAAACTATTAACAGCTATCTCAAAACACTAGATGGCATAGTGAATAGATCACTGGGCTTGGAGTCAGGAAGACCTGAGTTCAAATCTGGCCTCAGACATTTATTAGATGTGCACTCCTGGGCAAGTCATTTAACCCTATTTATCTCAGTTTCCTCATCTATAAAATGAGGTAGAGAAGGAAATGGCACACTACTTCAGTATCTTTGCCAAGAAAAATCCAAATGGGGTCACAAAGAGTCAGATATGATTGGAAAAACTGAACAACAAAAGAAACATTTTTAAAATCAATAACAGCAAGAGCAATATAAATCAAATAATGATGTGGTTTAACTTCAAATCATATTTTTATAGATGACAAAAGATATAGTTAAAGTTGAAGGGGTTATGGGGGGAAAAGTGAATATACTACACTGTTGATGGTACTGTAAATTTGTCAGTCCATACTGGAAAAGAATTTGGAAAGCAATGTGAAGACAGTGACAATTTTTGACCCAGAAATTTCATTCCTAGAAATAAAACACAAGGAAGTAAATATTTAAGAGAGGTACACTATACAATCAAACATTGATAATGGTACTTTTTGTAGTAATAATGGCCTGGAAACAAATAGATAGCCACAAATTGGACAGTGGCAAATCATGTTGTGGAATCTGAAGGTGATGGAATAATACTTTGCTGTAAGAAATGCTTGCTTAACATGTGAATACAGAGAAGCATGAAAGGACATATATGAACTAAGGTAAAATGATATAACAAACCGGAAAAATAACATATCAAAAGATCATAATGCATTTTGAAAAAACAACAAATGAGCAAGGAAGATGGAATGTTCTGAAATGTCAATGACTAAATTTGGACCCAAAGAAGTGATATAAAAATGCATTTTCCTCCTTCTTTTTAGAGGAGTGGGACTGTGGGTCTACAGACTTGAAAGAGTCTATAGAAATAATGTAATAGTTTACGGGGTCAAATATCACACATGCTGTCTGAGTTTTTAAGTTAATTCTTTAGTTTAGTGGAACTGAATTTTTTTCCTTTTTTAAACTTTATAAAAAAAATCCATTTCTAGGGATAAGGAGCAGAGAAATATAGGTAAAATACAAAGTCAAAGCAATTCAAAATATATTTATTAAGCACTTACTGTGTGCTAGATATTATGCACTGTACTAAGTTTCAAAGACATAAAGAAAAGGCAAAAATCATGTCTGTCCACATGAAGCCCACATTCTAATAGGGGAGAGTGCACATACATTACTAGGTATAAATAAAATATATGGAGAACAGATGGAAAGTTACTAGTACCTAGAGTGACTGGAAAAGACTAGGAAACAATGTAAGATTCAGTTCAATCTTGAGGGATTGCTGGTAATCAAAGAAGAAATGATGAGGAAGAAAATTCAAGGCATGTTAGACAGGCACTACAAAGATATGGACGTGTGAAGTGGTAATTCGGGTTAAGGAACAAGTGGGCTAGTCTTTTATAGACTCCATGGAAGGGGATAATGTATAAGAAGGCTGGAAAAGTAGAATAAAACAAGTTATGAAGAACTTTAAGTGTCAAACAAAGGGCTTTATATTTGATCCTGGAGGTAACAGGTAGCTACTAGATGGAAGCACTTATAATATAAATTATGGAAGAAAAATTCATGCCTTAATATCTACCTATCTAGATGTCTGTCTCTATCTCTGTGTATTTGTATTTATTTGTAGATATAGATATAGAGGAGATGGTGGACATGTTGTTACGTGAACTATTGGAAGGAATATTGAGAGCATTAAAATCAGTGATACATTGATGAACTTCCTTCCCCCAAATAATCCTGTTATATCAAAGCTTTAGGCACTTCCTCATCTGTTGCATAATAACAACTCTTCTATGCTTGGCAGTCAGGTTTAATGAGTTATTGTGACCAAATAATTCATCACTTAACAGCCAAACCCCTGTGTATGAACTTCCTAAAGCATTCCTAGTCTTATGTTCAAACAACAGACATACAATATTTTACCATATATGCACTCAAGGCTCTTGTAGTTTAATAACACCCTTCTAAGGTAGTTTACTTCTGGCATAAATTTTTGGAATGAAGGAGCAATTTAATACTATGATGAACATGTAGAGTAACATTTTAGTCAAGGAGTAAAGAGACACCCTGTATAATGTAAAAACTGATATTGTGAATGAAGAGAGAGAAATGATGATCTGGTGATGTTCTTAATCCTCAACTTGTATTAACCAAATATTTCTTAACATTGCTATTTTGGCTTAAAATTGACAATAATCACATAATTTTTTAAATAATGCCAAGTGGAAAATGAATTAAGCAAGCACCATAATTTCTCTAAATGGAGAGAAGATATCTTAGCTGATCTTCATATTACACCAAATTCCTATTATATTTAACATAAATAAAATGAAATTTTATTATGCAAAGACTTCCAATAGCATTACATATAATAATTACAAATTTCCCCATGTTGTGTTGGTATATCAGATTTTTTAAAAACTGAAAGAATCTATAGAAATAATCTAATTCAACTTCTCTTCCAATGAATCAAACCCTTTCACTATATCTTTGAGAAACAGTAGCCTAGGTATAATGTGTGTAAGTACATGAACATGGATTTACCTGATTATAGAACATAATATATGTTCATAAGACCTGGAAATCCTACATCCTTAAAGATTTTCCTTGGTGCCTTAATCCCTCTCTGACATTTATTGTTTCTAAAATAATAATGCAGTTTGTAAAAGAACATTGAAAGTTGCTCACACAATATCCTTGGGAGCAGAAATGAAAACAGAAAAATAAAGAGAAAAAATAGAAGGAAAAGGAGAATAAAAAAGATAAGGGTAGGTGGAGAAGGAAGAAAGTGTTGTCTAGAAATGGTAACAAATCTTGGATGGCTGTGAGATATTGATTGTGAAATTTTAGGACCCACTATATGATGAGTGGGTAATTTTTGAGTGATAATTAAATTTATCATTTTTGAGTCATCATTAAAGTATGGCATAAAACTAGTATTGTATTATCTATTATCTGGCCAATAAAGAGTAGTTGTGCACTATTGAATCTAATTTTAGAATATGAATTTTTCAGTATGCTCATTTCCTACAGGTAAAAAGAATGTGTGGTACCATTAACCTATACATATTCAACTCATATAAGATAGAAGAGTTGTCATTACATGTAACATGATGAAAGAAAATGGAGAGAAGAGGGAGGAGGGAGAGTGAAAAAAAAGACAGAAGCAGAGGCAGAGACTGTTAAAACATCCTCTGTAACTGTCTTCAAGGGTTTCCTGAGGCCAGAGGAGGCAGGATTTGAACAGAGCTCTGACTCTAAGGAAAAAACTATAGACATTAAGCCATGCTGCTTCTCATAGTTTCACAATATTTTCATGAAGTAATTATATACTATTTAAATTTTATAATGGCATGGGGAATAATTATAACATCTATGGAATTATTTTTAGTTAGCAGCACTTAGCATATATCTCTGTATAGAAGATGTATGAACCTATGAAATGACCGAGTACATGTTGTGGGACTCTGCATATATATTAACTTACATTAATGAAAGCAGTATAATATGTATTATAATTGTAATATGTATTATAATTATACAATATGTATGTTATATGTTTTCATTAATATAATTTTACTAAATAGAAATAATTAAAATGATAATTTTTCTTTTGGCCTTGAAGAATAGTGTAGAAGGAACAAGCTGACTTCAGTTTTATCTGTAGACGTAAGACAGTTTTGATGTCCAGAAATACAACAGCCCCTACCTTTGCCCCTGGACTTCCAGGAAGAAGTGTTAGTGCATCAGCAGCTTTGTAAGTAGGATAGAAAGCACATAGAGATAACTGTCAGGAATCATAGACAATACCAATAGCTCTGCATGATCTTTTCTTTTTCATGCTGCTGGGCTATTAAGAGGTGAAATGATAGGGAGTGTGAAGTACAATTTTGTACAATTCAACATGACTCTTCAGAACTCCCAGAGAAGATCTCTTGATAGTTATTTAAGTGAAATATATAAAGTTTGACTATTTGCTAGCAGTCATTTCATCACACTTAAAGAAAAAGTAATGCATCCTGTCCAACACATCATTAACATCATTTTGCCTTCACTCCAATTATCATATTAAGCCCTCTCCCACCAGAACTTTAGACTCTACCTCTGGGACAACAAGGATTCTCTTTCTTTGAAGATTTATAGGTCATCTTCATACTTTAACTCCTCCCTCACCTCCTTCTTCCTCCTCTTTATGCATTACCTTCCCAAATTAGACTGTGATTATAAAAATATTCTCTCTCTTCCTTCCTCCCACCCCTTTCTCTCATCTTTCTCTTTCCTCCAACATTCCTCTCTCCAATTACAATTATTTTTCCTCTTGAGGATCTTTAAAATTGGCTGCTCAAGGTATTTAAATCTCACCGAGCAGTTCAATTTCTTAATGATTTATCTTTAGAATCTTCATTTGTAATGGAATTTACAATAAACCAAAATTATTTTTTCATACAGTCATTTTTACTTGTTTATATAATTAAAATTTCATATTTTGTTATGCCTATGAATCTCTGAATAGAACAAAACATACGCACAAACACAAATATGAATTATGAATTTATGTATATTAGCATACTGTGGTAACATGGACAATATTAGGATAAGGTTAGAGACTGTATCTGTGAATTAATTGGCATAAGAAATTCCTGATTGAAGAAATTCACTAGACCTATGAATGTTGAAACCTTCACGATAGTCTTAAAGAGTTAACTATGACACAGAGGGTAAGTAATTTGCTTATGGTCATAGAGCAAATATTTGTCAGAGTACAGATTTTAACTTTCCTGTTTCAGAGGCCAGAACCCTATGCCATGCTGCCATTTAGATTAATCTTATTTCATAATGGAATGATTTTTAGGAGTGAGGAATAGACTATAAGAAAATATTGTTATAATATTTAAAAATTCTTTTGGTTAATTTCACCCCATGGAATGTACATTTTTTATTTTGTTTTCTTTTTTTGAGGTTCCCTTCTTATAACATATTTAGCAGGTTTATATAGGGATTTATAAATTGCTTTATTCCCACCTCTGTGAAATCTGTAGTGCAGTATTATCCCCATTTTATAGATAAGCAAGTCATGCTTGGAAAGGATAAATGAATCCTCTAAAATCTCCCATTAATAAATGGTTGAGACAAAACACATACCCAGGTCTTCTGATGTCTGTTGCAGAATTTTTATTTTTGTTTTTCAATTGCTATGAGAGCAGGGGTAATACAGTTTTATCAGTAATCATCTAATAATATTTATGGTGGTGTTGAAGAAAATATACTTACAGGATATGTTTAATGTAGTACTGGATCTAGAAAGATGGTAAGGATGAAAGTTATTAGATTGCCAATTTAGCATATAAAGAAATGGACACATAAAAAAAATATCCTTTATCTATTCCTAGCACTTGGAAAAGTCTGAAGACAAAACTCTACTATTTCTGGAAATGTGCACAATATTTTAAGTACTGTAATTCAAACCCTACAGAAATGAAATTAGGCAATTAGATGCTATAGTAGGTAGAGTTCCAAAAAGGCACTCAGGAAGACACATATTTTTGAGTTCAAATCTGGCCTTAAACACTCACTAGCTGTGTGACCCTGGGCAAGACACTTAACCTTGTTTGCCTCAGTTTCCCTATCTATAAAAATGAGCCGATGTATAGTATATGGCAAACCACTCCAGTATTTTTGTTAAGAAAACCCCAAATAAGGTCAAAGAGAGTCAGATATGACTGAAAAACAACTGAATAACGACAAAACCTTGGGTCTTCATTGAGGTTTTGTCCTTTCTTTCTCTACATTTTCTTTGCACAGTTCTGAACCTTGAGTTGACACTTTGAGTTGACATCATCCCTTGTTGCTAAAACTGACAAGCCCCAAGTAAATATTGATTGTGCTAGTAACAGGACTTTTGCAAAACCCCAGATGCTGTCCTGACTAGTTCTGATCTAGTTTAGATTGTAAGCTGCCCAAATAGTGGTATGTTTTTTTAGAGGGATGGAGAACAGGAGGGTTAAGGAGTGAGATGCCTGAGCACTATGATGCTTGGGTGCTAGTCTGGACCTATCTCCTTCTGTACTTCTGCAAGTTGCCTGACCCCTATACTGGGCACTCTCCTGTCTCTACTTCTGGAAGCTTTGGATGCTTTGATTTTCACCTACATTGAATTGCCTTGTCTCACACCTATAGGATTCTGGCTGTTTTCGTTTTTTGTTTGTTTGTTGTAGATGGGTTATTGTGCTCTAGTAGGTAGGAGAGCTTTAAAATATTTCTATTTCCTTTTTTTTATCATTACTCTTTCCGATCATTTTTAGAATTTTACTGGGCTACTTATGGAATGTGGCCTCACCTAGAATCTAACAAAATTACCTGGCTAGAAGAAAAATAGAGCTTTAGTCAGAGGAGCCAAAAGCACAGTATTTTCTTTTTTTCTCTCTTTATTTTGATTTATCAAAAATCACTTCCATAATCTTTTGAGTTTTAAATTTTTCTCCCCTTCCCTCCCCATCTCACTCCCCAAGATGGTGTGCATTCTGATATGGGCTTTACATATATATTCCTATTAAACATATTTTCATATTAGTCATGTTGTAAGTAAGAATGAGAGCGAATAGGAGGAACCACCAGAAAGAGGAAACAAAACACAGCAGAAGAAAAAAAATAGCAAAGAGTATGCTTCAATCTGCATTCAGACTTCATAGTTCTTTCTCTGGATGTAGATAGCATTTTCCATCATGAGACCTTTGGATATGTCTTAGATCCTAGCATTGCTGAGAAGGGCTAAGTATACCAATGTTAGTCATTGCCCAATGTGGATGTTACTGTGTACAATGTTCTCCTGGTTATGCTCACTTCACTCAGCAATGCTCCATACAAGTGTTTATAAGTTTTTCTGAAGTCTGCCTGTTCATCATTTCTTTTTTTTTTTTAAGTGAAGGTGGCAAAGATTTATTGTTATGCTTTTCAGCAGGCAAGGATTCTTAAGGAACCTGCAAACTTAGAGGGGTACAGTTAAAGTTTATATAGGATAAAATATAATAAAACACGTGTCAAATATGTTAACTAGGTGGTTCAGGGTGGGATTAGGAAGTGGTTAAGGAGTGGTCAGTTCTTTTTATTTTCTTTTTTATTTTTATATTGATTTATTTTAATTTATCAATAATCACTTCCATATGCTTTTGAGTTTAAATTTTTTCTCTCCCTTCCTCCCCACCACTCTCCCTAAGATGGTGCACAATCTGATATAGGCTATACATTGACATTCCTATTAAACATATTTTCATATTAGTGATGTTGTAAGTAAAAATTTAAAAAAAATAGGAGGAACCATCAGAAAGAGGAAACAAAACTCCACAGAAGAGAAAAAAATAACAATTCAACTTCCATAGTTCTTTCTTTGGATGTGGATAGCATTTTCCATCATGAGGCCTCTGGAGATGTCTTAGGTCCTTGTATTGCCAGGAAGGGTTAAGTTTATCAATGTTAGTCATTCCACTATATGGTTGTTATTGTGTATAACAGTCTCTTGGTTCTGTTCGCTTCACTCAGCATCAGACCATACAAGTCTTTGCAGGTTGGTTTCAGCAGGTAGACCTCTAAATATTTTATAATGTCTATAATAACTTTAAATGGAATTTCTCTTTCTATCTCTTGCTGTCAGGCTTTGTTGGTAATATATAGAAATGCTGATGATTTATGTGGGTTTATTTTGTAGCCTGCAACTTTGCTAAAGTTGTTTATTATTTCAAGTAGTTTTTTACTTGATTCTTTAGGATTCTCTAAGTATATCATCATATCATCTGCAAAGAGTGATAGCTTTGTTTCTTCTTCATCTATTCTAATACCTTCAATTTCTTTTTCTTCTTCTCTTATTGCTAAAGCTAACATTTCCAGTATGATATTGAACACAGTGGTGGTAATAGACATCCTTGTTTCACCCCCCAATCTTATTGGAAATGTTTTTAGCTTGTCCCCATTACATATGATGCTTGCTGAAGGTTTTAGGTACATGCTATTTATTACTTTAAGGAAGACTCCATTTATTCCTATGCTCTCTAGTGTTTTTAATAGGAATGTGTGTTGTATTTGGTCAAAAGCTTTTTCTGCATCTATTGAGATGATCATGTGGTTTCTGTTAGGTTTGGTGTTGATAGGATCAATTATGCTGATAGTTTTCCTAATATTGAACCAGCCCTGCATTCTTGGTATAAATACTACCTGGTCATAATCTATTATTCTTCTGATAAGTTCTTGTAATCTATTTGCTAATGTTTTATTTAAAAATTTTGCATCTATATTCATTGGAGAAATTGGTCTATAATTTTCTTTCTTTGTTTTGACTCTTTCTAGTTTAGGTATCAGCAACATGTTTGTATCATAAAAAGAATTTTGTAAAGACTCCACCTATTTTCCCAAGTAGTCTACATAGTGTTGGAATTAATTGTTCTATAATGTTTGATAGAATTTACTTGTAAATTCGTATGGCCCTGAAATTATTTTCCCCAGTGGTTCATCAATGGCTTGTTCAATTTCTTTTTCTGAGATAGGGTTATTTAAGTGTTTTCCTTCCTCTTCTGTTAATCTAGGCAATTTATATTTCTGTAAATAGTTATCCATTTCACTAAGATTGTCAAATTTATTGGCATACAGTTGGACAAAACAGTTCCTAATTATTGCTTTAATTTCCTCTTACTTGGTGGTAGCTTCACACTTTTCATTCTTGATACTAGTAATTTGGTTTTCTTCTTTTTTAAAAATTAAATTAACCAAAGGTTTATCTATTTTATTGGTTTTTTCATAAAACCAGTTCTTAGTTTTATTTATTATTTCAATAGTTTTCTTAATTTCAATTTCATTGATTTTTTGTTTATATGTAGAGAACTAAATCAAATTTAAAAGAATACAAGTCATTCCCCAATTAAGAAATAGTCAAAGGATATGAACAGATAATTTTCAGATGAAGAAATTAAAGCTATCTATAGTCATATGAAAAAATGATCTAAATCACTATTGATTAGAGAAATGCAAATCAAAACAACTCTGAAGTACCACCTCACACCTATCAGAATGGCAAACATGACAAAAGAAGGAAATGATAAATGTTGGAGAAGATGGGGGAAAATTGGAACACTAATGCATTATTGGTGGAGTTGTGGACTGATCCAACAATTTTTGAGAACAGTTAGGAACTATGCCCAAAGGACTATAAAAATGTGCATACCCTTTGACCCAGCAAAGGCGCTTCTATGGTGGTATCCCAAAGAGATTATAAAAATGGGAAAAAGAACCACATGTATAAAAATATTTATAGCAGGTCTTTTCGTGGTGGCAAAGAATTGGAAATTGAAGGGATGCCCATCTTTTGGTGAATGAATGAACAAATTGTGATATATGAATATAATGGAAAACTATTGTAATATTAGAAATGATACTCAAGCAGGTTTCAGAAAAACCTGAAAAGACTTGCATGGAGTGGTGCAGAGTAAAGTGAGCAGAACTGTGTTGTACACAGTGACAGTTACATTGTGCAATGAATAACTTTGATAGACTTAGCTCTTCTCAGCAATGCAAGGATCTAAGCTCCAAAAACCTCATGATGGAAAATACTATCCCCATCTAGAAAAAGAACTATGAAGTTTGAATGCATTTTGAAGCATACTATTTGCTCTTTTTTTCCTTCTGTTTTGTTTTGTTTGTTTTTTTTCTTGTGTTTTCTCATATTGTTTCTAATTCTTCTTCACAACATGACTAATGTGGAAATATGTTTAATAGGAATGTATATGTACAGCCTATATCAGATTGCATGCAGTCTTGGGGAAGGAAGTAGGAATGGAAGTGGAGAAAATCTAAAACTGAAAAGCTTGTGAAAGTGAATGTTGAAAACAAAAATTAATAAATTAACTTTAAAAAGTAGCAAAAGTTGCTTTTACTTGAATCATATGGAAAAGTGAGAGGTTTCATGGAGAAGGTTGAGCAGCTGAGTTGAAGCTTAAGCTAAGGAGGGATTTTCAACTGACAGAGATCATGACTGGAATTTATTTTAATCAATGGGAATGGCATCATTGTATTATCATGCTCCCAACTAAATATAATAGACATAAACTCATTATTTGCACCATCTGGGGCAGGCAGAAGGGTTAACAACACATAGGATCCATGAGGCAATATGAGTTGGTTATTGAGGGGATAGCCAGCACAAAAAATAATGGGTTGATACCTATGTGTACATAGATGTGAAGCACCAAGAGTTAAGGGCTAAGATGAACTGAAAACTGTTTGCCAGAATAGAGATTCAGAACCAGGAATTCAACATCAAATCATAAGACCAAAATGCAGAGAGAAATCAAGCCATTTATCTAATTCAATGTAATTTCCCAAAGTTTCAATCTTTTTTCTTCTTTTAAAACAAACAAAAAAAATGTAACCCTCATGCCACACTTCTAGACCACATGGAGAGATGTAAACTAGATGATAGTGTAATTAAGTGGATTCCACACTGTTTGAATGACCAGATTCAAATGTGTAACCATGTCAACTTAAAAAGAGGTCTCCAGTGGAGTAACTCAGAGATTTGTACCCCAGAGATTTGTGCCATGTTTATTTTCATTTTATTCAATGTCTTAGACAAAAAGCATGGATGGCATGTTAATTACATTTATATATAATATAAAGTCAGGGGGAATAGTTAACACAATGAATGATGAGTCAGAATTGAAAAATATCTGACTGACCAATCAACAAGCATTTATTGATCCCTTACTACATGCCAGGAACTGTGCTAAGCACTGCAGATATAAAGACAAAGCAAAACAAAACAAAACAAAACAAAACAAAAAAACAACCAAAAAAAAAAACTAGATTAGAACATTGAACTAAATTGAATAAGATGATATTCAAGTCATTTTCTATTCATCCCACCAGGGATAAATATAAAATTAAGATATGAATTCATTTTTAAAATTAACTTTTTAAAGTATAAGATTAGGGAGGCAATTTAGGTAGCAATTTATCAGGAAAAAGATTGCAGGTTTTAGTGGCCTTCAAGTTTGACCCAAGTCAACAGTATGAAATAGCAGCCAAGGAAACCAATGAAATTTTCGACTACATTAAAAAAGCTATAGCTCAAAGCGGGGGATGAGGGGCAGGCCCTAAGATGGCAGAGTAAAAACAGTGACTTGCTTGAGTTCTCCCCCAAGCCTCTCTAAATACCTGTAAAAAATGGCTCTAAACAAATTCTAAAGCAGCAGAAGCCACAAAAGACAGAGTGAAACACATTTATAGCCCAAAAGGCCTCAGTGAACTTGGAGCAGGCTTCAGAGGACTGAATTGTGGGCAGCTGTGTCAGTTTCCAGACCTCTCAACCCATTAATGCCAAAGACAACTTAGAAGATCAGTAGGAAAACTCAGTGTCTGTGGTGGGAGCGAAGCTTGAGGACCCAGTTCCAGTGCCTGAGTGTGGCCCCAGAGTGACAGCTGCTTCCAGAGCTTCCTGAGCATAGACTGAGGGGGAATTGAGTGGCTGGTCAGAAGGGATTTACAGGGATCTCTTTGCTGGTGCTGAGATAGGATTCTCTTGCTTTGCCTGTGTTAGGTTCTGGGTCACAGTTCTGGGTGGTGGTCGTGGGGTGAGAAGGAGCACTGGCATGGTGGAGCTTATAGTAGTGGTGGAGAGGGAATCCTCCTCACAGTTCCAAGACAGAAAAGAGTGCTTGTGGTCACTCATAGACCAGAGCACAGGCCTGGAAAGGAGTAAACACGTTGTCCTTGATCACACCACCTCGGAAGAACTGAAAAATTACAGGTGCCTAGAAGAACCTCTGAAAACAGCTGAACAAAACCTCTAAAGCTTGGGACAGTACATTCTCCTCACTGGAAACAGACCCCTACCTTAACAGAGAGCTTATAACTCAAGTAATTGGCTGAGATCATGAGCAAGCAGCACAAAAAGAGTCAAACCATAGAATCTTACTTTGGTGACAAACAAGATCAAAACATACAACCAGAAGAAGACAACAAAGTCAAAGCTCCTATATCCAAAGCCTCCAAGAAGAATATGAATTGGTCCCAAGCCATTGAAGAGCTCAAAAAAGATTTTGAGAAACAAGTAAGAGAAGTAGAAGAAAAACTGGGAAGACAAATGAGAGTGATGCAAGAAAACCATGAAAAGCAAATCAACAGCTTACTAAAGGAGACTCAAAAAAATACTGAAGAAAACAACACCTTAAAAAATAGCCTAACCCAAATGGCAAAAGAGGTCCAAAAAGCCATTGAGGAGAAAAATGCCCTAAAAAGCAAAATTGGTCAAATGGAAAAGGAAGTCCATAAGCTTACTGAAGAAAATACTTCCTTAAAAATTAGAATGGAGCATTTGGAAGCTAGTGACTTTATTAGAAATCAAGACACTGTAAAATAAATCCAAAAGAATGGAAAAATAGAAAACAATGTAAACTATCTCATTAGAAAAACAACTGACCTGGAAAATAGAACAGGAGAGATAATTTAAAAATTATTAAACTATCTGAAAGCCATGATCAAAAAAAGAGCCTACACATCATCTTTCAAGAAACTGTCAGGGAAAACTGCCCTGATATTTTAGAACCAGAGGACAAAATAGAAATGAAAAGAATCCGCTGATCACCTCCTGAAAGAGATCCCCAAAGGAACACTCCTAGGAATATTGTAGGCAAACTCCAGAGTTCCCAGGTCAAGGAGAAAATATTACAAGCAGCCAGAAAGAAACAATTCAAATATTGTGGAAACACGATCAGTATAACAAAAGATTTAGCAGCTTCTACATCAAGGGACCACAGGGCTTGGAATATATTATTCCAGAGGGCAAAGGAGATCGGATTACAACCAAGAATCACCTACCCAGAAAAACTGAGCATAATCTTTTAGGGGAAAAATGGATATTCAGTGAAATAAAGGACTTTCAAGCATTCTTAATGAAAAGACCAGAGCTGAATAGAAAATTTGACTTTCAGATACCAGACTCAAGAGAAACATGAATAGGTAAACAGGAAAGAGAAATCATAAGAGACTTATTAAGGTTGAACTGTTTACATTCTGCATGGAGAGATGATATTTGTAACTCATGAGTCCTTTGTCAGTATAAGAGTAGTTGGAGGGAAAAAAATTATATGTATAGAGAGAGAGAGAGAGAGAGAGAGAGAGAGAGAGAGAGAGAGAGAGAGAGAGCACACAGGGTGAGTTGAAGATGAGAGAATAAAATTAAGAAGTGAGAGAAGATTCTACAGAGAGAAGGAGAAAGGGAGAGGTAGAATGGGGTAAATTATCTCACATAAAACAGACAAGGAAAGGCTTTTACAGTGGAGGGGAAATGGGGGAAGGTGTGGGGGAATGAGTGAATCTTATTCTCATCAGATTTGGCTTAAGGAGAGAATAACATACATGCTCAACTGGATATGGAAATCCATCTTACCCTATAGGTAAATAGGGGAGGAAAGGGACAAGAGAGCAGGAGGATGATAGAGGAGAGGGTAGATTGGGGGGGGTAATCAGAAGCAAGCACTTCTAAGGAGGGACAGGGTCAAAAGAGAGAATAGAATAAATGGGGAGTGGGATAGGATTAAGGGAAATATATTTAGCTTTCCACAACATGACTACTATGGAAGTGTTTTGCATGACTACACATGTGTAACCTTTATTGAGTTTCTTGCCTTCTCAATGAAGGTGGGTGGGGAGGGAGGAAAGGAGAAAATTTGGAACCCAAAATCTTGTGGAAGTGAATGTTGAAAACTAAAAATAAATGAGTTAATTAAAAAAAGAAGAATGCCATAGCTCCAAGGAATGAAGAGTCTCCCTATTTTCCACCTGAGTCTTAACACTACTGGAATATTGTGTTCAATTCTAAGCACCACATTTTAGGGAAGGACAATGATAAGCTAGAGAGAGGTGTAGTCTAACATAGTTCATAGGGTCTGGCCTTGCAATTCAAAAGTCATGGTTTTTCTGAGTGACCAAGCATATGATACTTAATTTCTCAAGGCCCCAGGCAGCTATCTAAGACAATAAGCTACAGAGGAATTACCTGTCTACATTAGAAGAGAGTATTTCAATAATTATCATTCTATATACTGACAAAAACACATTTGGGTCCAAAAACAAACAAAAAAAAATGATAAGCTGTATAGCATCCAGAAGACAGCAACCAAATTAGTGAGCGGTGTCTAGTTGATGCCATATAAGGATTGTGATCTATCAATCAAGGTCAGGGAGAACCCACACTGTTGAAAATAAAGATCTTTGAGCTATTAAAATAAGAAAAAAAATAATAGTACTGGGTAGCTCTGGAATCTGAGGGCTGAGTGAAAGGAACACTCAAAAGTTTTTTCTGGGTTACACGTCTGGGTAACAGGATGATGGCAGTTAAGTTAGTGAGAGGGTCATGTACACAAAATGACCTATGTTTTTCAGTGCATGGTGTACTTAAAAATAAAACAAAATAAAATACAAAAAAAAAAAAAGAAATGAGAGTGAAGCAACAGAATCATGAAAAAGAGTCAAATGCTTGTGAAAGGTAGAACAAAAAATGAAAAAAATTATAAAAATCCTCTGAATAAAATAATTCATGAAAAAGTAGAAATGGAAATGCAATCACAATAGCTCACTGAAGAAAATAACTCCTTAAAAGGTAGGATTGAGTAAGTAGAAGCTAATGACTCCAGGAAACATCAAGAAACAATTATACGAATTCAAAAGACTGAAAAAAAACCCAGAATAAAATGTAAAATATCTTATTGGAGAAACAACTGAACTAGGAAGTAGATCAAGTAAAGACATTTTAAGAAGTATTTGACTATCTGAAAGCCACAATTAAAATAAAAGACCCTGGATATCATACTTGAAGAAATTATCAAGAAAAAACTGCCCTGATATTCAAGAACTAGAAATTGACATAGAAATGGAAAGAATGCATGAATAACATCAAGAAAGCTATCCCAAAATGAAAATTTCGCAAAGTATCATTGCCAAATTGCAGAGCTCACAGGTCAAGGAGAAAATATTATAAGCACCCAGAAAGGAATGACTAAAACACTGTGGAACCACAGCTTCTTCATCAAAGGTCTTAGAATATTATATTTACTTTTTCTTCTTTTTTAAATTTAATTTATTTACTTTTAGTTTTTGACATTCACTTCCATAAGATTTTGAGTTTATTAGTAATATATAGTAATGCTGATTATTTGTGCAGATTTATTTTATATCCTGCAACTTTGCTAAAGTTGTTTCTTATTTCAAGTAATTTTTCTCTTCATTCTCTAGCATTCTCTAGATATACTTTCTTATCCTCTGCAAAGAGTGGTAGCTTTGTTTCTTCTTTGCCTACTATAATTCCTTCAATTTCTTTTTCTTCTCTTATTACTACAGCTAACAGTTCCAGCACAACATTGAATAACAGTAGTGATGATGGACATCCTTATTTCACTCCCAATCTTATTAACTGGGGATTTTTAATTTAATTTTAGGATGATGGACATCCTTATTTCACTCCCAATCTTATTAACTGGGGATTTATTAATTTAAACTTATTCTAGTTTATCCCCATTGCATATAATGCTTGCTGATGGGTTTTTGATAGATACTAACTATCGTTTTAAGGAAGAGTGTATTTATTTCTATGCTCTCTAGTGTTTTTAATAGGAATGGGTATTGTATTTTGTCAAATACTTTTTCTGTATCTATTGAGATGTTCATATGGTTTCTGTTAGTTTTGTTGTTGATATAGTCAATTATGCTGATAGTTTTTCTAATATTGAACCAGTCCTGCATTTCCAGGACAAATTCCACCTGGTCATAGTGTATTATCCTCAAAATAAGTTGTTTTAATCTCTTTACTAATATTTTATTTAAAATTGTTGCATCTATATTCATTAGATAAATTGGTCTATAATTTTCTTTCTCTGTTTTAGTTCTTCCTGTTTTAGATATCAGCATCATATCTGTATCATAAAAACAATTTGGTAGGACTCCTTCACCTATTTTCCCAAATAGTTTATATAATTAGTTGTTTTTTTAAATGTTTGATAGAAAGAATATATTTTGGAAGGCAATGGATCTAAGATTACAATCAAGAATCACCTACCCATCAAAACTGAGCATAATACTTCAGGGGGAAAGCTAGATATTCAATAAAAATTACTGATGAAAAAACTAGAGCTAAATTGAAAATTTGATCTTCAACAATAAGACTCAAGAGAAGCATAAGAATGTTAATAGGAAAAAGAAAATGTAAGGGATTCAATAAGACTAAAATGTTTAAATTACTATATGGGAAGATGATACCTGTAACTCTTCTGAACTTTACCATGAATAAAACATTTAGAAATATACATAGATAAAAGTTGCTGATACAAGGTGATTTTGATAGGATGATATTAAAAAAAACAAAGAGTAAGAAAGATTACATTGGGAGACTAGGGAGAGGTAGAATGAGGTAAGTTATCTCACATGAAGAGACAGGGTGATGGGCTTAGTTGAACATTACTCTCATCATAATTGGATCAAAGAGGGAATAACATAGACACTCAGTTGGGTATAGAAATCTATATTACACTATAAGGAAGGAAAGGTGAGGTAGGAGAATGGAGAGGGGCTGATAGAAGGAAGGTTGAATTGGGGGAGGTGATTGTCAGAAGCAAAGCACTGGTGAATTAGGACTGCAGAGAAAGAGAGAGAGAGCCAGACAGACAGACAGACAGAGAGAGCACTAAAGCAGCATTTAGAGGAGAATTTAATCTCTAAATGCTTATATCAATTAAACAGAGAAAGATCAAATTAATGAATTAGGCATATAACAAAAAAAAAAACCCAGCAAAGGAACAAATATAAAAACTTCAAATAAACACCAAATTGGAAATCCTGAAAATCAAATGAGAGACCAATAAACTTGAAAGTAAGAAAACCATTGAACTAAAAATAAATTGGGCACTGATTTTAAAAAAAATAGTCCATTGGTTAATTTGAGTTAAAAAAAAGGAAAAATATGTCTCACTCACCATCCCCTCCATATAAGTTATGAATGTGTAATTATGTAAAATACATTTCCATATCAGTCATGTTGGAAAAGAAGAAATAGACCAAAAAAGAAAGAAAGAAAGAAAGAAAGAAAGAAAGAAAGAAAGAAAGAAA
>NW_020950792.1:17813476-17844075 GCF_900497805.2 Vombatus ursinus
AGAAAGAAAGAAAGAAAGAAAGAAAGAAAGAAAGAAAGAAAGAAAGATGAAAAAAAATGAAAATAGCATGCTTCAAACTGCATTCAAATTCCTCCAGTTTTTTCTCTGGAGGTGGATAATATTTTCCACCACGAGACCTTTGGAATTGTCTTGAATCATTTTACTGCTGAGAAAAGCTAAATTGTTCATAGCTGATCACTGCACACTCTTGCTGGTACTGAATGCAATGTTCTTCTGGTTCTGCTCTCTTCACTTTGCATCAGTTCATGTAAGCCTTTCCAGGTTTTTCTGAAATCCACTTGCTCATCATTTTTTATAATATTCCATTACGTTCATATACCATAACTTGTTCAACCATTCTTCAATTGAAGGGCATCCCCTCAATTTCTAATTCTTTGCCACTACAAAAAAAAAAGAAAAAAAAGAGTTGCTGAAAATGTTTTGTACATGTAAGTCCTTTCTTTCTTTTTTTGTGATCTCCTTGGAATATAGACCTAGTAGTGACATTGTTGGATCAAAAGTTATGCACAGTTTTGTTGCCTTATGTGTATAGTTCCAAATTGCTCTCCAGAATGGTTGGATCAACTCACAACTCCACCAAGAATGCATTGTTGTCCCAAATTTCTCATATCCTTTTCCAGCGTTTATCATTTTCCTTTTCTGTAACAGTAGCCAATTTGATAGGTGTGAGGTGGTACCTCATATTTGTCTTAATTTGTATTTATTTAATCAACAGTGACTTAGAGCATTTCTCCATATGAATAAAGACAATTTTTATTTCTTCATCTAAAAACTTCCTGTTCATATCCTTTGAACATTTATAAATTTGGGAATGGTTTATTTTCTTATAAATTTGACTCAGTTCTCTATGTAGTTGAGAAAAGAGATCTTTATCAAAGACACTTGCTATAAATATTGTTTTCCAGCTTTCTGCTTTGCTTCTTTTCTTGGTTACATTGAATTTGTGCAAAACCTTTTTTAATTTAATGTAATCAAAATTATTCATTTTATGTTTTGTAATGCTCTTGATCTATTGTTTGGCCATAAAGTCTTTCTTTCTCAATACATCTGACAGGTTAACTATTCCTTACTTTCCTAATATTCTCATGTATTACCCTTTGTCTAAATCATGAAATCATTTTGATATTATCTTGGTATATGGTGTAAGATGTTGGTCTGTACCTAGTTTTTGCCATACTCTTTTTTTCCAGCTTCCCCAGCACTTTTTTTGTCAAATAGTTCTTATCCCAGAAGCTAGGACTTTTGGTATTATCAAACAATAGGTTGCTTTGGTTATTTACTACTATGTCTTAAGTACTTAAAGTATTCCATGGGTCCACCACTCTCTTTCTTAGATAATGTTACATAGTTTTGATGATTACCACTTCATAATACAGTTTGAAATCTCATATGGCCAGGCTACCTTTTTCACAATGTTTTTCCCATTTAATTCCCTTGATATTCTTGAACTTTTGTTCTTTCAGATGAATTTTGTTGTTATTATTTCTTTGGTAGTTCAACTGACATGGCAATTAGTTAATTAATTAAGGCAGAATTTTAATTTTTATTATATTGGCTTAGCCTACCCATGAGTACTTGATATTTTCCAATTGTTTAGATCTGAATTTATTTTGTGAAATGTGTTTGTGTCTAAAATTATGAACAAGCATTATCTATAATAGGGATAAGTAAAAACACTTCCCATTAAGATCAGAGGTGAAACAAAGATGTCCATTATCACCATTACCACTTAATAGTGTACTACAAATGCTAGATATAACAATAAGAGAAGAAAAAAATGAAGGAATTAAAATATGAAATGAGAAAACAAAATTATCATTCTTTGCAGATGATATGATGGCATATTCAGAGAATCCTTGAAAATCAACTGAAAAAAAATTAGTTGAAATATTTTACAGCATGAGCAAAGTTTCAGAAAATGAAATAAACCCACATATATCAACCCCATTTCTATTCATTACCAACAAATCCAGAAACAAAAGAAAGAAAGACAAATTCCATTTAAAACAACCATAGACACTACAAAATAACTGGGAGTCTACCTGCCCAGACAAATCCAGGAACTCTATGAATGCAATTAAAAAAAACAAAACAAAACACTGTTCACACAAATAAAGTCAGATCTAAAAAACCAGAAAAATGTCCTTTCCTCATGCATAGGTTGAGCAATATAATGAAATGATAATTCTGTCTAAATCATCTTTTATGAAATAAAAAACTAATAAAACTAACAAAATACATTTTAGAGCTAGGAAAAAATAACAGAAACATTCATCTGGAAGAATGAAAGTTCATGAAAATCAAGGGAATTAATGAAAAAAAAATGTGAAAGAGTGGTCCGCTCATACCAGATCTCAAACTATATTATAAAGTAGTAATCATCAAAACACTCTGATATTGGCTAAGAAATATACAGATGGCTTAATGAATTAGACCAGGCACATCATACATGATGATAAATGTCCATCGTAATCTAGAACTCAATTACACCGAAAACCCAAACTTTTGGGTCTTTAACAAAAACTGTTGAGAAAATTCAAAAACAGCATGGCAGAAACCATATATAGAACAACATCTTACACCGTACGACAAGGTAAGGTCAAAATTATTATGTCATTTAAATATAAAGGATATTACTTAAACAAATTAGGGAAATATGGAATAATTTACCTCTCACATCTATGGAGAAGAAAAAAAATTATGACCAAACAAGAAACAGCATTACAAGATATAAAATAGATAATTTTGGTTATATTAACCTGAAAAATATTTTTACACAATAAGACCAATGCAACTAAGATTAGAAGGGAAACAGAATGTTATGAAAAAATATACAGCAAGTGCCTCTGATAAGCACCTCATTTCTCAAATAAGAACTGAGCCAAATTTATAAGAATATGAGCTATTCTCCAATTGATAAATGGTCAAATGATAGTGTTTAGATGTAGAAATAAAAGCTATCTATAGTCATATAAAATATTCTAACTCACTATTGGTTAGAGAAACAACTCTGAGGTATCACTGCACACCTATCAGTTTGGCTAATATGATAGCAAAGAAAAATGATAAATGTTTGGGGGGCCATGGGAAAATGGGGACACTAATGCACTATTGTTGAAATTGTGAGCTGATCCAACCATCCTGGAGAACAATTTGAAACTATGCCCAAAGGTCTATCAAACTGTGCAATACCACTGATTCCCAAAGAGATAATAAAAAGTTAAAAATATCTGTTCATACAATAAATATAGCAGCTCCTTTTCTGGTTGCAAAGAATTGGAAATTGAGGGGATGCCCATTAATTGGGGAATTGCTGAACAAGTTGTAGTATATGATTGTGATGAAGTGCTATTAAGTTATAAGAAATGATGTGCAGGTGCATTTCAGAAAAGCCTTTCAAGACTTACATGAATTAATGCAAAGTGAAGTAAGCAGAACTGGGAGAACATTGTACACAATAATAGTAGTGTTTTAAGATGATCAACTGTGAATGGCTTAGCTATTCACAGGAATAAAATGATTCAAGAAAATTATAAAAGATGTACAATGAAAACTATTATTCACATTAAATGACAGTCTGAATTAATATTGTGACATACCATTTTTTTTTTACTTTATTTTGTAAGTTTTTAGGGAGGTATCTTCTTTCATGATAAGACTAATATGGAAATTTGTTTTACATGATTTCACATGTATAACCTGTATCAAATTGCTTACTATTTCCTGGAAGAGTTAGGGAAAAAAAAGAGTGAGAATTTGTAACTGATTTAAAAAAATAATGTTAAAAATAATCTATTCTAAAATGTCAAAAACAAAACAAAACCACCCAAATAAATATATGATCAAGGTTAAAAAGTTGTGTATATGAATGTAATGGAATACTATAAGAAATGATGAGCAGGCTGAGTTCGGAAAAACCTGGAAAGACTTATATGGTCTGATGCTGAGTGAAGTGAGCAGAACCAGGAGAATGTTGATTCTGCTCATTTCATTTAGCATCAATTCATGTAAGTCTTTCCAGGTTTTTCTAAATTTTATTTTTAGTTTTCAACAATCACTTCCATAAAAGTTTGAGTTCCAAATTTTTTCCCCATGTCTTCTCTCCCACCACCCCAAGACAGTGTGTAAATTGAGATAGGCTCAACATATAAATTCATCTTAAACCTATTTTCACATTACTCATGTTGCAAAGAAGAATTAGAACCAATGGGAGAAACCACAAGAAAGAGAAAGAGTAAGAGAGAGAGAGAGAGAGAGAGCAAATAGTATGTTTTGATCTGCATCCACACTCCATAGTACTTTTTCTGAATGTGGACAACATTTTCCATCATGAGTCTTTTAGAATTGTCTTATATCCTTGCATTGCTAAGAAGAGATAAATAAGTCTATCAAAGTTATTCATCACACAATGTGGCTGTTACTGTGTACAACATTCTCCTATTTCTGCTCACTTTACTCAGCATCAACCCATACAAGTCTTTCCAAAATTTTATAGTATTCCATTACATTCGTATACCACAACTTGTTCAGTCATTCCCCAATTAATGGGCGTCCCCTCAATTTCCAATTCTTTGCCACCACAAAAACAGCTGATATAAAATTTTTGTATGTGTAGGTCGTTTTCCCATTTGTATGATTTCTTTAGGATACAGACCTAGAAGTGGTATTGCTGGATCAAAGGCTATGCACAGCTAGATAGCCCTTTGAAAATGCTTCCAAATTGCTCTCCACAATGGTTGGATCAGTTCACAACCCCACCAACAATGCATTACTGTTCCAAGTTTCCCTCATCTTCTCCAACATTTATCATTTTCCTGTTTTGTCATGTTAGGTGGGATGCAATACCCCAGAGGTGTTTTCATTTGCATTTCTCTAAGCAATAGTGATTTACATATTTTTTCATATGACTATAGATAACTTTAATTTCTTCAACCGAAAACTGCTTGTTAATATTCTTTGACCATTTATAAATTGGTGAATGATTTGTATTCTTATACATTTGAAATGAGGCCTTATCAGAGATACTGATTGTAAAAATCATTTCTCAGCTTTCTGTTTTATTTCTAATCTTGGTTGTATTGGCTTTGTGCAAAAACATTTTTTTAAAAAATTTGATGTAATCAAAATTTTCCATTTTGCCCTTTTTATTGTTCTCTATCTCTTGTTTGGTCATAAATGCTTCCTTCTCCATAGATATAACAGGTAAACTATTCCTTTCTTTCCTAATTTTCTTATAGTATTACCCTTTATATCTAAATCATGTACTAATTTTGACCTTATCTTGGTATACTGTGTAAGATGTTGATCTACACCTAGTTTCTTCCATACTATTTCTAGTTTTCCAAGCAGTTTTTGTCAAATAATAATTTCTTATCCTAGAAGCGGGAGTCTTTCGGTTTATCAGACAATAGATTATTATATCATTTACTATTGTGTCTCATGTACCTAACCTATTCCACTGAGCCACCACTCTATTTCTTAGATAGTACCAAATAGTTTTGTTGACTATTGATTGATAATATGGTTTTAGATCTCATATGACTAGGCCACCTTCTCTTGAATGTCTTTTCATTAATTCTCTTGATATTCCTGATCTTTCATTCTTACAGATTAATTTTGTTATTTTTTTCTAACTCTATAAAATATATTTTTGATAGTTTGATTGGCATGGCACTGAATAAGTATTTTGATTTTGGTAGAATTATCATTTTTATCATATTACTTTGGCATAGACATGAACAACTGAAATTTTTTCAGTTATTTAGATCTAATTTTATTTGTATGAAAAGTATTTTGTCTTGGCAGGTAGACTTTCAAATATTTCATATTGTCTACATTTACTTTATATGAAATTTCTCTTTCTATTTCTTACTGTTGGGTTTTGTTGGTACTATATAGAAATGCCAATGACTTATGTGGGTTTATTTTACATCTTGCAACTTTGCTAAAGCTGTTAATTATTTCAAGTAGTTTTTTACTTGCTTCTCTAGGATTCTCTAAGTACACCATTTCATCTGCAAAGAGTGATAGCTTTGTTTCGTCATTGCCTGTTCTAATTCCTTCAATTTTTTTTCTTCTTATTGCTAAAGTTAACATTTTTAGTAAAATATTGAATAACAGTGGGGATAATGTATATCCTTGTTTCACCCTGATCTTATTGGAAATGTTTCTAGCTTATCCCCATTATATATATGGCTTGCTGATGGTTTTAGATAGATTCTATTTATCATTTTAAGGAAAACTCCCTTTATTCCTATGCTGTCTAATGTTTTTAATAGGAATGGTTCCTGGATTTTGTCAAAAGCTTTTTTGCATATATTTAGACAATCATATAATTCATGTTAATTATGTTATTGATATGGTAAATTATGCTGATAGTTTTCTTAATACTGAACTGCATTCCTGGTGTAAATCCCACGTGGTAATACTGTATTACCCTCATTGTAAGTTGCTGTAATCTCTTTGCTAATATTTTATTTAAACCTTTTGCATCTCTATTCATTAGAGAAATTGCTCTAAAATTTTTTTCTCTGTTTAAATAGGCTCTTCCTGGCTTAGGTATCAGCACCATATTTGTATCATAATAAGAATTTAGCAGGGCTCTTTCCTTGCCTATTTTCCCAAATAATTTATATAGTATTGGGATTAATTATTCTTAAATGTTTGGTAAAATTCACTTGTAAATCCATCTGGCTCTGGATTTTTTAACTTAGGGAGTTTACTGGTTACTTATTGAATTTCTTTTTTCTGAAATGCAGTTATTTAAATATTTTATTTCCTCTTCTGTTAATGTGAGCAATTTATATTTTTGTAAATATTCATTCACTTCATTTAGATTGTAAGATTTATTGGCATACAGTTGGGCAAAATATCTCTTAATTATTGTTTTAATTTCCTCTTCATTGGTGGTCAATTCACCTTTTTTATTTTTGATACTGGTAATTTGGTTTTCTTCTTCTTTTTTAAATCAAATTAACCAAAGATTTATCTATTTCTTTGTTTTTTTTTCAAAAAACCAGCTCTCAGTGTTATTAGTTCAATAGTCTTCTTAATTTCAGTTTTATTTACCTCTCTTTTTATTTTCAGAATTTTGAATTTGATATTTAATTGGGGATTTTTAATTTGTTCTTTATCTAGTTTTTTTTCCAACTACATGCATAATTCATTGATCTCCTGTTCTCTTATTCATGTAAGACAAGCATTGTAAATGAAAAGACCAGAGCTTAGAAAATTTGATTTTTAAATATAAACTTCAATAGAAGTATAAAAAGGTAAACAGGAAAGAGAAACCAAAAGTGATTCAATAAGGTTAAATTGTTTACATTCCTACATGGGAAATTGGTACTTGTGACTTCCAAGAACTTTGTTATCATTAGAGTAATTAGAAGAAGTATACATAGTCAGAGGGCAAGGTGTGCATTAAATATGATGAAATGCATGTCTGAAAAATTAAAATTGAGAAAGAAGAATGTACTGATAACAGGGGAAAGGGAGGGTTAGAATGGCAAAAATTATCTGACATAAAAGAAGCTTGAAAGAGATTTTACATTGGAGAAGATTCATCCATTTTGGTGGGATTCAGGGAGGGAATGTAAATCTTACTCTCATTGGAATTGACTCAAATAAGGAATAACATACACACTCCATTGAGTGTAGAAATCTGTCTTATCATACAAAAAAGTAGGAGGAAATAAGTTGCCAAAACACTAAAAGAAGGGAGAGTAGATTGGGGAAAATAAGGTCAGAAGCAAAACACTTTTGAGAATGGACAGGGTGAAAGGAGACTGGTTGACAGTAGAATAAACAGGGAGAAAATAGGATGGAGTGAAATATAGTTGGTAATTAATTCTGTGAAAAAAAATTACAGTAAGTTTCCCTAATAAAGACCTCATTTCTAAAAACATATAGAAATCTGAGTCAAATTCAGAGAAGTAAAAGACATTCCTCAATTGATAAATGGTCAAAGGGTATGAATAGGCAGTTTTCAGACAAGTAATGAAAGCAATCTAGAGTCTTATTAAAAATTCTCTAAATCATTATGGAATAGAGAAATGCACATTAAGACAACTCTGAGCTACTACTACACACCTATCAAATTGGCTAATATGTGAGAAAAGGAAAATAACAAATGTTGGAGGGAATGTGGAAAAATTATAACACAAATGCATTGTTGGTAAATTGTATACTGATTCATCCATTCTGGAGGGCAATTTGGAACTATGCCCAAAGTTCTATAAAACTATGCATACCCTCTAACCAAGCAATACTACCACAAAGTCTGTATCCCAAAGAGATAAAAACAAAGAGGAAAAGGAAACATTACATTTTTTTTACAGTAGTTCTTTTAGTAGTGGCAAATGATTGGAAATAGAGGAGATGTCCATCAATTGGGAATGTCCCAACAAGTTTTGTATGTGATTGTGCTGGAATACTATATGATACAGGAAATGAGGAGGAGGATGCTGTCAAAAAAACTTAGAAAGACTTACATGAATTTATGTAAAGTGAAATAAGCAGAAACAAGAGATTATTGTACATAGTAACAGCAATGTCATATGATGATGTCCTATGAATAATAGCTATTTTCCGCAATAGAATGATCCAAGATAATTCAGAAAGGCTTATGATGACAGATGTAATCCATCCTCATAGAAAGAACTGGTGGAACCTAAATGCACATTGGATTTACTTTTTCTTTATTTTTTCTTCAGTTTTTTTTTGTTCTGTATTTTCTTTCATAGCATTAGTTACTTGGAAATGAGTTTTGCGTGACTACACATATATAACATATTGAATTACTTGTTTTTCAATGAGGAGAGGAGGGGAGGGAAGGAAGAAGGGAGGGAGAGACTTTGGAACTCAAAATTTGAGAAAAAAGAATGCTAATATGAAATTGTGAAAAATGAAATATTAACTTAAAAAACTGTCAAGAGTAGTATAGACTGCTTTGAATAGTCAGTCAACAAACATTTATTTATTGCTTACTTTATGTCAAGCACTGTCATGAACACTGATGTTACTAAGTATGTGTTTTTGTTTTTTTTTAGGCTGATCACTCAAGAAATTTACATTCTCATGAAAATAAGAACATGTAAAAAAAATGTAACAGGAATATGGGACCACTAGTGAAAAGACAGTTTGTAGATTGAATGTCTGGTGTGAGAAAAAGCAAAAAGATTTGGGCTCCAGGATCTTAATTTATGTGGAAAAGAGTACAGAGTAAGAAAACAAGACTGGAAAGATAGAGTATGTGAAGGGTTTTCAAAACTAAACAGAATAATAATTTTAGTCCCATTGGAAATAGGAAGTCAATGAATTTTTAATGAGTAAGTTGGGTGATGTCACTTATGTGTGCTTTTAAAGAATCACTTTGGCAGGTGAATAGAAGATAAATTAGAGTATGGAAAAACTTCAGGGAGGGAGACCAGTTCATTTTAATAGAGTAGAGAAGAGATGTCAAAGAGCTGTATCAGAGAGATAACTGTGTAAGTAGATATTTAAGAAATTTTATACAAGTACAATGACAAGATTTGGCAAGAGATTCTACGTGGGGTGAAGACAAGTGAAGAGTTGAGGATGGCATTGAGGTTTTAAGCTGAGGTGACCAAGAATATAATTCAGTTCTCATTTGAATAGGGGAGTTAGGAAAAAGAAAGGGTTTGAGAGGAAAGGTACAGAGTTAAGGTTTAGGCATATTGAGTTTGGAATATCTAGGAGTCATCCAATGCATTACATCCAAGAGGCAGGTGGTGATAGAAGACTGAATAATTGTAAACATTGAACTCACAGGAATTGTTGAGATGACCAAGTAAAATAATATAAAAGAAGAAAGCATAGGAGAGAGACTTGAAGGTAAAGCCACAGTTCGTTGGTGTGACCTTATTGAAGAATCAGCAATTGAGAAGAAGTCAAACAGTTAGGTAAAGATCTAGGAAGAAAGCAATGTCACAAAAATCAAGTGAGACAAAATCCAGATGAAGGTGACTAATTGCGTCAAATGCTATGCTAAGGCCAAGAATGATAAGGACTGAGATAAAACAATTTTTTTTTATATTTTATGGGAATCTATTTATTTTACTAAATAACATTTTTTCCAATTACATTTAAAGATAGTTTTTGATATTCATTTTTGTAAGATTTTGAGTTCCAAATTTTTTCCAACCCTCCACTCCCTCCCCACCTCACAAAGACAGCAGGCAAGTTGATATAGGTTATACATGTACAATCATGATAAACATATTTCCACACTGGTCATGTTGCAAAAGAAAAATCAGAACAAAAGGGGGAAACCATGAAAAAGAAAAAAGAAACAAAAAAAGTGAAAATAGTATGATTGATCTTTATTCAGACTCTATGGTTCTTTCTCTGGATGTGGTTAGCATTTTCCATCACAAGACTTTGGGGATTGTCTTAAACCATTGTACTGCTGAGAAGAGCTAGGCCACCTTCCTTGGCATTTTTTCCATTTATTCTTTTGATATACTTGATCTTTTGTTCTTCCGGATGAATTTTGTTATTTTTTTCTAGCTCTATAAAATAATTTTTTGTAGTTTGGTTGGAATGGCACTAAATAAAGAAATTAATTTAGGTAGAATTGTCATTTTTGTCATATTAGATTGGCCTAATCATTGGAAATTGATATTTTTTCCAATTGTTTAGATCTGACTTTATCTGTGTGAAAAGTGTTTTGTAATTTTGATCCCATAGTTCCTGGTTTGTCTTGACAAGTTGACAAAGGGATATTTTATATTGTCTACAGTTATTTTAAATAGAATTTCTCTTTCTACCTCTTGTTACTGGGCTTTGTTGGTAATATAAAATGCTGATGGTTTATGTGGGGACATTTTATATCCTGCAACTTTGCTAAAGCTGTCAATTATTTCGAGTAGTTTTTTTTTTTATTTGATTCTTTTGGATTCTTTTAGTATGTCATCATATCATCTGAAAGAAGTTATAGTTTTGTTTCTTCTTGTTTGCCTATCCTAATTCCTTCAATTTCTTTTTCTCTTATTGCTAAAGGTAACATTTCTAGTATAATGTTGAATAATAGTGGTGATAATGACCATCTTTGTTTTACCCCTGATCTTATTACAAAGGCTTCCAGCTTATCCCCATTACCTGTAAAGCTTGGTGATGGTTTTAGATAGGTACTGCTTATAATTTTAAGGAAAATTCCATTTAATTCCTATGCCTTCTAGTGTTTTTATTAGGAATGGGGGCTTCCTTTCTTTAAAAACTTTTTGTGCATCTATTGAGAGAGTCATATGATTTCTGTTAGTTTTATTTTTGGTCTAGTCAATGTTGTTTATAGTTCTCCTAATATTGAACCAGTCCTGCATTCCTTCCACAAATCCTACCTGGTCATAGCATATTATCTTCATGATAAATTGCTGTAATCTCTTTGCTAATATTTTATTTAAAATTTTTGCATCAATATTCATTAAAGAAATTGGTCTATTATTTTCTTTCTCTGTTTTAGCTCTTCCTGGTTTAGGTATCAGCACCATATTTGTGTCATAAAAGGAATTTTATAGGAATCCTTCTTTGCTTATTGTTCCAAATACTTTATATAATATTTGAATGAATTACTCTTTAAATGTTTTATAGTACTCACTTGAAATCCATCTGGCCCTGGATATTTTTTTCTTAAGGAGGTCATTGATGGCTTATTCAATTTCTTTTTTTTTCTAAAATGGGGTTATTTAAGTATTTTATTTCCTCTTCTATTAATCTGTGCAATTTATATTTTTGTAAATATTCATTCATTTCACTTAGATTGTCAGATTTATTGGCATACAGTTGGGGAAAAAAGCTCCTAATCATTGTTTTAATTTCCTTTTCATTGTGGTGAATTCACCCTTTTCATTTTGATAATTTTGTACTGGTAATTTGTTTTTTTTTCTTTCCTATTTTTTCAAATTAAATTAGCCAAAGGTGTATCTATTTTATTGATTTTTTCATAAGACCAGATGTTTTATTTATTAGTTTATTATTTTGGTTACTTTCTGTTTTATTCCTTCTTTGTATCTTTTAATTAGTTCTATTTTTGCTTTTGCTTTTTCTGAGATAAGTATTGCTACCCGTGCTTTTTTTTAATTTCAGCTGAAGCATAACATATTCTGCTCCAGCCCCTGACTTTTACTCTATGTGTATCTCTCTGATTCAAATGTGTTTCTTATAAACAAAATACTGTAGGATTATGGTTTTTAATTCACTCTATTATCCACTTCCATTTTATGGGACAGTCCTTCCCATTCACATTCACAATTATGACTACTAAATGGGTATTTCCCTCCATCCTATTTTTCTCTTGTTAATACTTTTCCCTCCTTTTACCTTGTCCCTCTTCACCAGTGTTTTGCTTTTGTCCATTACCTACCTCAATCTGCCATCTCTTCTATCAGTCACCCTTTTATTTCCCCTTTCCCCTCCTATCTCCCTATAGGATAAGACAAATTCCTAAACCCAGCTGAGTGTTTATATTTTTTCTCTCCCTGAGCCAAATAGGATGAGAGTAAAGTTCAAACAGTCCTCACCCCTCCCTTCTTTCCCTGTATTATAATAGATCTTTTGAGCCTCTTCATGTGATGTAATTTTCCTTATTCTGCCTCACCATTTCCTCTTCTCCAAGTACAATCTTTTTTATCACCACTTAATTTTTTATGTCATCACATCAAAGTAAATTTATGCCCGCACCCTTTTTTATACACCCTACTTCTAACTGACCTAATAGAGATACAGTTCTCCAGAGTTACAAGTATCATCTTCCAGCATAGGGAAGTAAATAGTTTAATCTTATTGAATAACATTTTTTTTCTTTACTGTTTACCTTTTTAGGCTTTTATTTAGTCTTGTATTTGAAGACTGAATTTTCTGTTCAGCTCTGGTCTTCTCATCAGGAAAGTTTGAAAGTCTCCTATTTCATTGAATGTCCATCTTTTCTCCTGAAAGACTGTGTCTGATTTTGCTGGGTAGTTGATTCTTGGTTGTAATCCAAACTCCTTTGCCTTCTGGAATATCATATTCTGAGCCCTTGATATTTTATGCAAAAGCTGTTAAATTTTATGTAATCCTAACTTTGGCCCTTGAAATTTAAATTTTTTTTGGTTGTTTGTAGTATTTTCTCCTTGACAAGATAGTTATAGAATTTAGCTACAATATTGCTTGGAGTTTTCATTTTGGGATGTCTTTCAGGAGGCGATCAGTGGATCCTTACAATGACTATTTTACCCTCTGGTTCTAAGATGTGAAAGCAGTTTTACTTCATAATTTCTTGAAAGTTACTGGCCAACTCTTTTTATGATCATGGCCTTCAGATAGTCCCATAATTCTTAAATTATATCTCCTGGATCTATTTTTCACATCAGTTGTATTTCCCATTAGGTATTTTACATTTTCTTTTATTTTGTTTGACTGATTCTTGATGTATCATTAGCTTCCACTTGCTCAACTATAATTTTAAAGGAATTATTTTCTTCATTTAGATTTTCTACCCCTTTTTCCCTTTGGTCAAATATACTTTTAAAGGAATTGCTTTCTTCAGTGGATTTTTTTCCAATTTTGCCAATTCTATTTTTAAGTAATATTTTCTTCAGTTAATTTTTGTGCTTCCTTTTTCATGTTATTGACTTTTTTTTATAATTCTCCTGCATAACTCCAATTTATTTCCCCAATTTTTCTTCTTCCTCTTTTACTTGATTTTAAAAATCCTTTTTGACCTCTTCCAAGATAACTTTTTGGGCTTGAGACAAATTCATATACCCCTTTGAGTTTTCACTTGTAGGCATTTTGACATTGTTGTCCTCTTCTGAATTAGTGTTTTGGTCTTCCTTGTCACCATAGTAGCTTTCTATTCTCAGGATTCTTTGCTGTTTCTTAGTCATTTTCAAGCCTATTTGTGACTTTTAAAGTTGAGCTCTACTCCTAGGGTAAAGAGAGCACTGTACTAAGCTTCTTATGCTGCCTGGTCACTAGCTATCCATGTAAGAGCCTCAGGGGCTATGGCATTCTGCAGTTGCTCAGCCTAATCCACCTGTTTTGCCTGTTTCTGGGGTTTTCAATTTGCCTTCTTCAATGCGGCTGGAGGTCTCATTGCTGGTCTGCTGAACCAGGACTGAGGGGCCTCAGTTACTGATCTGTGCTGTGGCTCAGAGCCTCTCTCTGGCTTGTGCAGACATTATCTGTGCTGGGCTATACTCCCTTTTTACCCAAGTGAGACAGACATTTCCTGAAGTTCTTCTAAATTATCTTAAGCTGGAAAATTATTTCACTCCATCTTTTTGTGGGTTCTACTGCTCCAAAATCTGTTTAAAGGTTTGATTGAACATTATTCTGAAGGAAAGTGGGGAGAGCTCAAGCAACTTCCTGGATTGTCTTCAACACCTTGACCAAGGCCATTAAATTTGCACTGAATAGATGATTTGTAACTTTGGAGAAAACAGTTTCATTTGAGTAATGAATTTAGCAGCCAGATTCAAGATGGTTTAGGAGGAAGTGAGAAGAAAAGAATTGCAGTCACTACAGATAGTTGACTTTCTCAAGGAGCTTAGACATGGGAATAATACATGATGATTTTTGTTGTTTAGTCATTTCAGGTATGTCTGTCTCTTCATGAATCCATTTGTGGTTTTATTGGTAAAGATGCTGAAGTGCTTTGCCATTTCCTCCTCTAGCTCATTTTTACAGATGAGGAAACTCAGGGAAACAGAATTAGGTCTTTAAGGAGAGGATAGCTGACCCTCGTTGAGCATATTATAGTGGGTATTCCTTTAGGGTGTGGGTTGGTCTAATTAGTCAGTAAGACTCCTTGCTACTATGAAACTTTGTGAATTTTTATTTCTATATTTCCTTGATTCCATTTCAATCTCTTCATAAATTTAACTGGGTATTGGGGCAAGTAGATTAGAATTTTCTTAGGAAAGCAAATTTTGGTTACTGTGTCATAGAATACTAAATATGGACATGGAGCAAGCATGGATCTAAGTTTCAAATCCTAGTCTCCAAATTTAATAGGTAGTTAATATACAATATGAAATTCAATTTAGCTACTCAAACTCCAGGTTTCTTATCTGCAAAAAATGGGAATATAAGACTTTTACTATTTATATCAAAGGATAACTATGTAAAAATATTTTTAAAATTTTATGTCACTATACAAATGTAGTATGTTACTAAGAACATTTTTAATTTGACTAATGGAAATACTCCTGGACAATGTCAACTTGCTGTAGATATTATCATTCCCTACAGGTATTTCTAATGTAACTTTTAATTGATTTAAAGTCAAGTACAGAAAAAGTATCATTGGGATTGAAGCCACATCAATTTTCCTGATCACTGCCAACAATAAATGGTCACTCAAAATAGTGTATTCACAGTATAAACCCCATGATCTCAAATGAAAACAGTGGTACTCAGTCCTCTATAAATACATACCTAGATAGTTCCTGAAAACCTAATTAAAATCCCACTGAACTTGGCTCCATTCTTGATGTTAGAGGTTAGACAGATTTTTATTGTGTCTCTCCAGAGACAGGATTCTATACTGAGAGTAGTCTTTAATTTCTTGTGAATAGAGATTAGGCCTGGAAAAAAAAATCAGCCAGACTTCTTGTCATCACGTCTACACAGAAATTCCAGGAGGATCAACTTTCTTTGCATTCACTCGTGAATTTATGGGGACATTCTTCCTAGGCATTGGGCCAAATATGCCCCCAAATGCAGGTTCAGACAATTATTGTCAGTGGATTTCTTTAGAAAAAAAAAAAACAGGTCCTCACTAGTTTGAATCAATAAATCAAGTGTGGCAATATTATGGTATTATGTTTCTAGACACTGTAAAGTACATATTCAAGAGGTTTTCAGGAACTGTCCCCAGGTAATTTCTCCTTTCAAAATGTGATGTGAATGTAAAAGTTTCATAGCTGAATGGCAGGTGTTTGTCCCACTGGTGAAGAAGTTTGCCCTACATGTATTGTTAGCTCCCACCCACTTTTTAAAATGACTAAATGACAATTGTCCACTAACCTCAATCTTTCCAGTGTTTCCCTAGTTCTTTGGAGCTCTGCCTAGAGTACTAAAAACCTGAGTGCTGGCTCTACTTTCTTGCATGAAGCTCAAGCTGAGCTGTGAAATCATCCAATGAAGATTTACTAGCTCACCATTATTACAGTGACTTAAAGATGAAACATTAAGTGCATTCACTTACTTTCTAGTTTAAAAGAAAGTACTCTTCCTTTCTTACAATAAAAGGTTGCAAATACCCCAAAACTCTCTTAAATCATCAAGTTGATCCACCTCCATAAATAATGCAGGGGCAGAACATCTATGTGTCTACTTTGACTAAAATTCCTCTACACCTTTGAATATTTTTGATGTACATTTAAAAGATGAATGTCTACTGGTGCACAACTGTATTTTCTGAACCAATACACTGCTAGCTTAAAAGACCTGCATTTAAATATTGGCACTGTACAAATGTATCTGCTTTATGACTTTGGCATTCTTAAAAAAAAGACACATTGCACTGATGAAAAATGTCAGTAAAAATAGCAGAGCAGGCATACTGTCCCTGAAATTAACCCATTACCCCCCTGCTGGAAAAATGGTTTGGGTCATCTGCTTATTTGGAAGCTATTTCTTTTTCACAAAATCACATCACACTCTAAAGGGTTAGAAAGTATCTCAGGCCATCTACTCTAACTTAAATCTATGAGGAAATTCCCTTTACAACATCCTCAACAAGTGCTCGTCCAACATTCACTTGAAGACTTCAGTAATGTGGAATCCATTGCATTCCAAAGAAGGCCAGTGCGTTTTTGACAATTCTAATTATTACAAAATTTGTCCTTTTATTTGAGCCCTGATCTGTCCTTGTGCAATTCTATCCAATACCAGTGTTGTCCACCAGGGACACTCTCATCTCTGGACAGCATTTTAAGTACTTAACTGTTGTGCTTCATGTTCTTCCATTATTTCATAGTGTGGCTACATTGTTTCACTTGCTAGGCATTAGTTTTCAGTTTTCTGATCTATGCAGAAATGAAGGAATAACACTGAATGACTTCTACAAATTGGTCCAACTGTAACATTGGATGACTAAAGCTGTATGAGAGAATTTCTGAAATTATCTTTTTATAAATTAATCAGTCTTGGGCTTCTCCTCCCTTCTCTGCTCTTTTCTTTCCCTCTCTTCTCCTTTACTTTTCTCTCATTTTCTTCTTATGACACACCAGAAGACTAGAAAATCAACAGCAATAATTAAATCATTTACTTTTTTCTTTCTTTCATGAAATATTTCTCAAACACTTCTTTTCTTATTTTTATCTATATCCTGTCTCCAAACTGTGTGCATAATACAAGTTTCTGTCCTGAACAATCACCTCTACTCTCTATATACTCTTTCTCCAGGAAATCATCAGCTCCTTTGGAATCAGTTTTCATTTCTAAACAAGTGATTCCATAATCTATTTATCTAGTCATTATCTCTCTTCTGAAATTCAGGCCAGGATTTTTTCTTGTTTTTGACATTTCTAGGTGGCCATATCTGTGACATCTGAAATGCATATACAAAATATACCATCATGATTTCCCCAAACTCTACCTTCTTCTTAATTTTCCTATTTTAGCCAATGGCTCCACCCTTCTTCCTTTCACCCAGGTTCACAGATCTATCCTCAAATTACCATTCTCAAACACTCCCTTCCTCCATACATATGCATACAATCAGTTGAGAAGTGTTATTAATTCTGATTTTTTTTGGGGGGGAGGAAAAACAACAAACCTCACATATCCATTTCTTTTATTAACTATACTAAAAGATTAAAAAAAAGTTTCCATCAAACAGGAGCATGACTTTTAGAATCTTCTTGGAAAAGTAAATGAAAATTACCTTTATTGTATGCTTCAAAGTCAGAGAATTATCTAGTGATTATATTTGGTTATAACATAGAAAACTCTAAACTTATGAAATGAAACTTGGCAAAGATAGTGGAGTGATTTGTCATTTCCTTCTCTAGTTGATTTTATAAATGAGTAAACTGAGGGAAACAACAATTGATTTGCCCAGGGTCACACAGCAAGTAAGTGTCTGAGGCCCAATTTGAACTCTGGAAGATAAAACTGCCAAACTTCAAGCCTGGCACTCTATCCATAGGGAGGCAACAATGACAAGCAAAATGGAAGAGATTTGCTAATGTTTTATTGGCTGTGGCCTCATTTTAAATTATCTAAGTGGTAGTAGGCATTTCTTACTTGTGAGAGTTGGAAGCAAGGCTGAAGTTTTCTGAATTATAAAATGAGAGAACTGAAAGATGATTACCCAAACATTTCTTTCAGTCCTAAGTCCCTTGACCCTATGAGAATTTAAAAAAGGGTTTTTTTTGTGCTCATAGTTATAAAACATTTGTCTCATTAGAAAAATAATGAAATTTTGAATATCCTTTTTAAATTATTTGTTTTCCAAGGATACACTAAAATTATGAAATTTTATAGCAAATACAACTATAAAGATAACTTTTCAAAAATCTCTGAAGGTAATATAAAACATGATAGCATGCCATTTATGTATATGAATTTTTTCTTTCTGGTTAGGGACATGAAGTAAGCCAAAGTATACCAAAGGGAGAGGGAGAGAGGGAGAAAGAAGAAGAACAAAAAGGAAAGGGAGAGAGAAAAAAAGAGTGAGAAGGGAAGGAGAAGGGAGGGGAGGTGGAGGGAAGGGAGGGGAGGTGGAGGGAAGGGAGGGAGGATGAGGAGAGAGGGGAGGGAAGAGGTAAGGGAAAGAGAGGAGGGGAGTAGGGAAAGCAACGGGTGAAGAGGGAGAAGGGAGGGAGATAAGGGAGGAGAATAGATGGGAGATGGGAGGAACAGAGGAAGGGATGGCAAGGACAGCATGAAAGGACAATGAAAGAAAGAGGGGGAAGGAAGGGAAGGGCAAATGGGAGGAAAGAAGGAAGGAAGGATGGAAGGAAGGAAAGAGGGAAGGAATGAGTGAAGGAAGGAAGGAAGAAAGAAAGAAATGAAGGAATGAAGGAATGAGTGAGGGAAGGAAGGAAGGAAGGAAGAAAGGAAGGAAGGAAGGAAGGAAAAAAGGAAAAATAAAAAGAAAGAAGATGGGCCAAAAATCTCCTTTGTAGCTTTGTTATTCTTGGCCCACCACCTTCTGTGTACACCAAAGCTCTGTCCTGGGCCCTATTCTTTTCTCCATCTATTATCTCTCTTAGCTCCCATAGATTCAGTAAACATATCTATGCAGATGACTCCCAAATTTACTGATCTAACACTCATTTCTCTCCTGAGGTCCAACCTCTAATAGCTGGTTAGACATTTTTACTATGATTCCCCATGAGTATCTCAAAATCATCATATCAAAACAGAACTCATGACCTCCCACTGCCCCCAAACTCATGAATGAATCTTAACTTTTCTCTTTCCTTTCAGGCCATTACCAACTCCTCTAGTTATTCATATTCAAATGTGTCATTCTTATTTATTGCCATACCCACAATTAATGTCTGTGGCTTTTCAAAATTATCACCACAAAATAATTACATATGTGCATACACACATATATGTGTGTGTATATATATATATATATACACATAATACCCACAGACAAATATATAAACATTATATACAATATATTGTATTGTATCACCCTAGTTCAAGGACTCATTTCCCTGAACTATCCAAATGCTCTTATAATTGATCTCTGTACCTGGTCTCTAACTTCTCTAATTCATTTTCCATAGAGTGATTAAATTAGATTCCTAAATCACAGATCTGACCATGTCATTCCCTCACTAGAGAAATTTCAGTATCTCTTATTGTTTATATGATAAATATAAGCTCCTCTGTATAACATTTAAAATAAATGATAATCTGATTTGAGTTTCTATTTCTTAACTGATTACCTATTAATCCCTCACAATCAATTTCTGGTAAAATCAAATTGATATTCTGGTTGGTTTCTCAGATATAACATTCCATCACTTTCCTCTATGCTTGGTTGTCCCCAAAACCTGGAGTTCTTGCCTTCTTCAGGTCTGTACCTTGGAATTTTTCACTCCTTTTAATGTTCATCTTCCTACAGGAGACTTTTTCTTATCTTCCCAGGTATTATATAAATACTTTGGTTTCACATTTTATATATCCTAATTGCCATATCTGTTTTCATTTAATATTCTCAAGGAAAATGTAAATTCCTTTTCTAAAAAATTCAAAGAACCTATTATATAGTACCTAGCATATGGCATGTGTTTTACCAGTCATTAAAGAGGTTAAACACATACTATAACTCAGGTACTGTGCTAATTTCTGTGGATACAAAGAAAAATAAGAAAATAAAAAAACACTACTTTCCATTAAAAGTGTACAGTAAAAATGCTTATATAATTGAATTGGAAAGTGGTAAGATGTGATTTAATAAGAATAAATGTAAAATCTTATACTGGGTTTAAAAAATGCTATTCCTCAAGCACACATTGAGGAAAGAACAGGTAAAGTAAAGTATAAAATCTGGGGTATTTTTCGTTGACATAGAATACTATATGAGTCAACAAAGGATACTAGAAGCACCGATTTCAAGTCAATAGCCACAAGTTATAGAAGAGAAAAGTGAGATATAAAAAACTAAAAATAATAATAAATATAATTTACTTGTATAAATATAATAAAAAATATAAAGGACTTATTTAGGGATCACATAGCCAGCAAACACTTGACATGGGATTTAAACCTAGGCCAATATAGTATTCCAGAAAAAAAAATTTAAAAAAAGAAGTGGTATCCCTGAATGGATAGAGAGACAAAATATTCTACCATGGTCAGATTATATATTGTATTAATTTACCAGTACCACTGAGATTAGATCATGCAGAGAAAAGCTGACTACTTAACAGGGAGTCTGAGGGACTGAATTTGAGTCCTAGTTCTGCTGTTAAATATCTCCTCATATCACTTCTCTGGGATTTAGTTTCTTGATCTATAAAATGAGGGGTTGGAGAGATGATCATTAAAGTTAAAAAAAAAGATTCATTATGACTTATATTAGGAAGACAGTGACAAGTAAATATAAATCAAAGTATGGAGACCAGGATAGTGAAATGATTTAAAAGGATACTATAACAGGATTGATTGGTTATGTTTAGCATGAGGAAAAAACACATACACAACAACAACAAAACAAAGTACATGGCACTTACACAAAATTGACCATGTACCAGGGTATGAAAATCTACTATCCAATGCAGAAAGTCAGAAATATTAAATAAATCCTTTTCAGATGATGATGCAATAAATATTATATGTAATATAAGGCCAGGGAAAGAGAGAATAAAAATTAATTGGAGACTAAATAATATAATCCTGAATAACAAATAGGTCAAACAACAAATCATAGAAACAATCAATAACTCCATCCAAGAGAATGACAACAATGAGACAACATACCAAAACTTTTGAGATGCATCAAAAGCAGTTCTAAGGGGAAGTTTTATATCTCCCAATACTTACATGAATAAAATAGAGAAAGAGGACATCAATTAATTGGGCATGCAACTAAAATAACTACAAAAAGAACAAATTTAAAATCCACAATTATATACAAAATTAGAAATACTGAAAACCAAAGAAGAAATTAATAAAATTGAAATTAAGAAAACAATTGAACTAATACATAAAACTAAGCTGGTTTTATGAAAAAATAATAAAATACATAAACTTTTTGTTAATTTAAATAAAAAAAGGAAGAAGACAACCAAACTGCCAGTATCAAAAATGCAAACGGTGATTTTAACACCAATGAAGAGGAAATTAAAACCATAATTAGAAACTATTTTGCTCAAATGTATGCCAATAAATTTGACAATCTTATTGAAATGAGTGAATATTTACAAAAATATAAATTGCCCAGATTAAGAGGAGAAAGTAAAATACTTAAATAACCCCATCTCAGAAAAAGAAATTGAACAAGCCGTTGATGAACTCCCTAGGAAAAACATCTCCAGGGCCAGATGGATTTACAAGTGAGATCTGTTAAGCATTTAAAGAACAATTCCAATACTAAATAGACTATTTGGGAAAATAGGTGAAGAATGAGTCCTACCAAGTTCTTTTTATGATACAAATATTGTACTGATACCTAAATAGGGAAGAGTCTAAACAGAGAAATAAAATTATAGGCCAATTTCCCTAATGAATATAGATGCAAAAAATTTTTTAAAAAATTAGCAAAAAGATTATAGCAGCTTATCATGAGAATTATACACTATGACTAGGTAAGATTTATACCAGGAATGCAGGACTGGTTTAATATTAGTAAAACCATCTGCATAATTGTTCGTATCAACAACAAAACTAAAATAAACCACACGATTATCAAAAGAGATGCAGAAAAAGCTTTTGGCAAAGTACAACACCCATTCTTATTAAAAACATTATAGGGCTCCTTAAAATAACAAGTAACACCTACCTAAAACCTTCAATAAGCATTATATGTAATGAAGATAAGCTAGAAGCAATTCTAATAAGATCAGTGGTGAAACAAGGATGCCAATTATCACCACTGTAATTCAATATGGTACTAGAAATGTTAGCTTTAGTAATAAGAGAAGAAAAAGAAATTGAAGTCATTAGAATAAGCACAGAAGAAACAAAGGTATCACTCTTTGCAGATGATATATATATATATATATATATATATATATATATATATATACAGAATCCTACAGAACCAAGTAGAAAACTACTTGAAACAATAAATAATTTTAGCAAAGTTGCAGGCTATAAAATAAACCCACATAAATCATAGGCATTTCTATATATTACTAACAAAGCTCAATAGCAAGAGATAAAAAAAAAACTCCATATAAAGTTACTGTAGATATTACAAAATATTTATGATTCTACTTGCAGAAACAAACCCAGGAACTATATGAACACAATTACAACACACTTTTTCACACAAATAAAGTCAGATCTAATTTAAATGATAATTCTACCTAAATTAACTTACTTATTCAATGCCATGCCAACCAACCAACAAAAATATTTTATACAACTAGAAAAAAATAATAACAAGATTCATTTGGAAGAACAAAAGTTCTAGAATATCAAGGAAACTAATGAAAAGAAATGCTAATAGGAAAGGTGGCTTAGCTGTTCCAGATCTTAAATTGCATTATAAAGCAGCAATCATCAAAATTTCTTGGTACTGGCTATGAAATAGAGTAGCAGATCAGTGGAATAGTTTAGGTACACAAGACACAGTAGTCAACTACTACAGTAATCTAATGTTTGATAAACCCATAGACCCTAGCTTCTGGGATAAGAACTCACTATTTGTTGTTTTTTGTTGTTGTTGTTGTTTTTTGTTTTGTTTTTTTTTGTTTGTTTGTTTGTTTTAGGCAATTGGTGTTAAGTGACTTGCCCAGGATCACACAGCTAGTAAGTGTCAAGTGTTTGGTCTGAGGCCTGATTTGAACTCAGGTCCTCCTTACTTCAGGGCCAGTGCTCTATCCACTGCACCACCTAGCAGCCCCAGGAACTCACTATTTGACAAAAACTACTGTGATAACTGGAAAAGAGTATGGCAGAAACTAGGCAAAGACCAAAATCTTACATCATATGCCAAAATAAAGTCAAAATATGTCCACAATTTAGATGTAAAGGCTGATACTATAAGCAAACTAGTAGAGCAAAGAATAGTTTACCTGTCAGATTTGTGGAGAACAGAAGAATTTATGACCAAACAAAAGATAGAGAACATTATGAAATGCAAAATGGATAGCTTTGATTACATTAAATTGAAAAGTTTTTGTACAAATAAAGCCAATGCAAAAGATTGGGAAGGAAGCAGATAACTGGGAAAGAATTTTTATAGCCAGTGTCTTTGATAAGGGCCTCATTTCTAAAATGTATAGAGAATTAAGTCAAATTTATAAGAATACAAGTCAAACCCCAATTGATAAATGGTCAAAGGATATGAACAGACAGTTCTCAGATGAAGATATTAAAGCCATCTATAGTCATATGAAAAAATGCTTTAAATCACTATTGATCAGAGAAATGCAAATAAAAAAATCTCCAAGGTACCACAACACACCTATCGGATTGGCCAACTTGACAAAACAGGAAAATGATAAATGTTAGAGAAGATATGGGAAGATTGGAATACTAATGCATTGTTGGTGAAGTTGTGAAATGGTCCAACCATTTTGGAGAGCAATTTGTAACTATGGCCAAAAGGCTATAAAAATGTGCATACCCTTTGACCCAGCAATAGAACTTCTAGGGCTGTATCCCAGAGACATCACACACATGGCAAAAGGACCCACATATACCAAAAAAAAATTTATAGAAGCTTTTTCTGTGGTGGCCAAGAATTGGAAATTGATGGGATGCCCATCAATGGGGGAATGGCTGAATAAGTTGTAGTATATGAATATAATGTAATACTCTTGTGGTATAAGAAATGATGAGCAAACAGACTTCAGAAAAACCTGGAAAAAACTTATGTGGACTGATGCTGAGTGAAGTGAGCAGAACAAGGAGAACATTGTACACAGTAACAGCCACATTTTGCAATGACTAATTTTGATAGACTCATCTCTTCTTAGCAATGCAAGGACATAAGCAACTCCATAAGTCTCATGATGTAAAATGCTATCCACATCCAGATTAAAAAAAAAGAAAAGCTATTGAGTTGGCATGCAGATTGAGGCATACTATTTGCTCTTTTTTTTCATTTTGCTTTCTTTTCTTTCTTCTTTCTTGTGGTTCCTCATATTCCTTCTAATTCTTCTTTACTACATGATTAATGTGAAAATACATTTAATAGGAATGTAATGTAAAGCCTGTATCAGATTACACGCAGTCTTGGGGAGGGAGTTGGGGAAGGAGGGAAAGAAAATTTGAAACTAAAAAGTTTATGGAAGTGATTGTTGAAAACTAAACATAAATTAATTAATTTAAAAAACAAACAAAAACACCAAAACAATGAAATAGAGAGATCCATAAGCTCTTTTCAAATACTCAAAAAAGTGTGATGTGGAAGAAAATTTAGTCTTGCTCCTTTTTTTTCCAAAAGACACAACTAAGACAAGTGGTAGTAGGTATCAGATAAAAGCATTGCAGCTTGATGTAAGGTCATTTTCTAACAATCAAAAATGTCTCCATATGGAAAGAGCAGCTTCCAGAGGCTATGGAAAGCTTCTTGGTAGAGATATCAAACTGAAAAGTTGTTGCAGAGGAAAATTCTACTGATATACCAATTGCAATAGATTGATTCAGAGCTCCCTGTGAACCCTGAAAGTCTATTATCCTACAAATAAAAGCCAGGGGAAGCTAGATGGTGCAGTGGTCAGAGTTCCATGACTCAAATAAGGATGACTTATGTTCCTGAGTTCAAACCTGGTCTCAGACACTAACAACTGTGCAACTCTGAGCAAATCACTTAACCTTGTTTGTCTCAGTTTCCTCATCTATAAAATGAACTAGAGAAAGAATGACAAACCTTTCAGTATCTTTGCCAAGAAAACTCAAAAAGAAATTCTAAAGTCAGACCCAACTGAAAAACGGCTAAAGAGTGTAAGTAAATACTAAAAAAAAATAAAAATAAAAATAAAAAGTCAGCTGTGTGGCACAGTGAAAGGGTGGCAGGACTGAAGTCAGGAAGACCCATCTTCCTGAGTTCAAATCTGGCCTTAGACACTTACTAGGTACGTGACCCTGGGTAAGTCACTTAATCCTATATTCTGGGAATCTTGTGAGCTATTAAAGCCAACGGGAAACCTCTCTAGTGTCTTTGTCAAAAAACAAACAAACAAGAACCCCAAATGGAATCACAAAGAGGTGTAATCAACTGAAACAACTGAGCAAGAACAACAATAGAACCCAAAAGAATTCTTTCCTGATGTCAAAGTTCTCTAAATATTCATATTTGCAAACAAATTGATGAAAATATCACATTTTCCTGGTCATGTCAGCTCAATAGATGGGTATCCCATTAAGATCGTACAAATGCACAGATGCATTATAAAGTAAAAGTCATATGATATTACTTTCCTAGGTTATCAAACTGTGAACTCTTCCCCAAACACTTGTGACTCAGCATCCCTGCAAACATGAGGGAAAAAAACCCACTTCTTTTCCCTTCTGCTGTCTCTCACTCTTATTCTCATCTCCTCTGAGATCCTATTTTATTATTTTTATCCCTTTTATCAGACCATTGCCCCATTGTATTAAGGACCACCTGCCTTTACAATAGTTCTCATCCTTTCCCCTCGTACTCCTATGTTCTTGCACTAATGGAAATGACTTCCCCAATGAAGAAAATAAACTCTTGGGCATCCTTTCTTATAGTTTATTTACCTACTTTAATATTCGTCTTTCCCTCTGTCTTCAAAATACAGTGTTCCAAAACAACAATAACAGCAAGAACAGCAATTAACAACAACTTATCCTCCAGAAATCTCTGTCCAAACCTAACCATCACAAATTCCAAAATTTTCCCCAGAATTGTTTTACTGTGTAAAATTTCATGTTCTCTATAATATTAATTAGATTTAGTGACATTTCACAATCAACATCAGTGGAGGGAATAAGCTAAACTTTTAAACAAGGAAAGAAAAATAATGATAGAACAAGTATTTATTTATGTGGCCTTTAGTTTTAACATCTGTAAAATTGAATCTCATTATAAGAATTCCCCAAAATATCATATAGAAGAAAATTTTGATATTTATAACAGCAAAACATAAATATATGCAGTTATAATCAGTTATAACTCATGGAAAAGAAGCTTCTTCAAATTAAGTGCAGTTTGATAGAAAAATGATATGAAATCTATCATAAGTGCTATCATTACTAAAAGTACAAATGAATACAAAATGTTTTGTTTTTATTTGAGTATTTAATGAATGGAGCTGTTTTTTACTCATTTGATTCATTAAAAACATTCTTTCACTGATTATTTTATGTTCATGGGATAAGGAGACATACAATATTTGCCTCCCTTTGCATAGTTCCAAATTCTGTTCAGGTTACCTCCTTTATTATTCACATTTAAAAAAATACATTTTGTCAGACTTTTCCAACTCCTTACAGCGTGTTTTCTGCATTTTGTCTTCTGCAAGATCACAACATTTAGTGAACTTCAAAGGAAGAGAGACTCCTGAATGATAGAAATAAAGGGAAGTGACAATACAGAACACGTGGGATGGTGGCTTCTTCTATTGACCCAGTGTGTTGAGAGTCACAAGAGAATCAATGTAAGTAGCCAGAGGTGAGTTGTCCCCCAAATCTAAGAGCACAAAAATATATGAGGAAGAGAGCTAGCATGAAAAAATTTTGTCAACAAAGGGAGTCCATGGAATATGATGGAAAATGAAAGAGGGCAGAGGAGCATAGAAATTGGGGTACCTTAAGGTGAAAGTGGACAGGAATAGCCAAGAAGGGCTCTCTGGGACAAGATTTTCACTCTTCTAACACTTTATTTCATTAACTTCGTTGAGAATGACTTATGCTTTGTCTAGCTAGGGTTGATGATCATGGCACAATCTTTAAACTTCCAGGCTTCTTCACTTCACTTTATTCCTCTCCACTTCATTCACCACAGACTCAGTGAAGTGGCTGGGGTTGGGACTATGGTGTTGGCAATGGTATGAATATGCTCCCTTTTTTCTTAACAATGTTAACATTGCTGGTAATAATGCCATGGAAGAAAAGAGCTAAAATGACTGGTTTCTCTGGAGTCAATATACACTGAAACTATTTTTGCATCATCTCATCATAGCCTTGTATTAGTTGTTTTGTTTTGTTTTGTTTTGTTTTTGGTTACTTTCACACTATTGACTTATATTAAGTTTTTAGTCCAATCTCTCCCACTATTGAACTGATGAAAATTAAATACAGCAGCACTATTCAAAGTTCTCAAAGACCCCTGGGAATCCTTGATCCCATTTCAGTCATCCTTTATTTTCAAAATAATATTAAGAAATTATTTGCCTATTAAAAACTTATTTTATTTACTACAAAAATGACACTTAATCATTGTGATTTAATCATTGTGCAGTTTTTCCTCAATATTTTACTTTTATCTTAACATGGTAAGTATCAACTATTTGGAGAATTAAAAATGATTTAGTGGAGAAAGAAAACTTCTAAAATGATGAGGGATAGTTTACCAAGTCTTGACTCTTACTAGTCCCTATTGGATAAGTCACTTCAATTGTCTGAGCTTCATTTTCCTCATCTGTAAAACAAAAATATGGAAGCTTAAAAAAGTGACTTGGTTGAGCTCTCCCCCAAACCCCTCCAAATAAAATGGCTCTAAACAAATTCTAAAGCAGCAGAGTCCACAAAAAGACAAAGTGAAACAAATTTCCAACCCAAGATAACCTGGATGGTTGATCAGAAAAGAGTATCGTGCAGGGTTGGGAGAGGAATGCAGTTTATCATGGGCACTCAGGCCACAGTGAGCCTGGAGCAGGCCTCAGAGGACTGAATCACAGGCAGCTGTGGTTGTTTCCAGACTTCACAACCCATGAATGACAAAGACAACTTAGAAGGTCAGTGGGAAAAGTCTGTTTCTGTGGTGGTGAGGCAGAAGCACCGTGGGGTTCCATCCTCAGTCCCTGAGCTCACCACCTTGGGGCAGCAGCTGCCTCCTGAGCTTCTGGCATAGATTGATGGGGAACCAAATGGCTGATCAGAGGAGGATTGCAGGGATCTCTCTGCTGGTGCAGGATTCTCTTGTTTTGCCCATGCTTGAATCTGGGTCACAGTCCTGGTTGGCGGTCCTGGGGTGAGGAGGAGTGCTGGCGTGGTAGAACTTGTAGTGGCTGTGGAGAGAAAATCCTCCTCACAGGTCCAAGAGAGAAAAGAGTGCTTGTAGTCACTCATAGATGAGAGCACAGTCCAGGAAAGGAGTAAACATCTCTCTTGATCATAGCACCTTGGAAGAACTGAAAATTTACAGGTCCCTAGAAGTGTTTCTGAAAACAGCTGCACAAAACTTCTGAAGTTAGGGACAGTATATTCTTCACACTGGAAGCAGACCCCTACCTTAACAAAGAGTTTATAACTCAAATAATTGTCCAGGGCCATGAGTAAGCAGTGCAAAAAGAGTCAGACTATATTATATCACTTTGGTGACAAAGAAGATCAAAACATACAACCAGAAGAAGACAACAAAGCCAAAGCTCCTACATTCAAAACCTCCAAGAAAAATATGAATTGGTCCCAGGCCATGGAAGATCTCAAAAAGGATTTTGAGAAGCAAGTAAGAGAAGTAGAGGAAAAACTGAGAGTGGTGCTAAAGGAGACCCAAAAAATTACTGAAAAAAATAATACCTTAAAAAATAGCCTAACCCAAATGGCAAAAGAAGTCCAAAAAGCCAATGAGAAGAAGAATGCCCTAAAAAGCAAAATTGGCCAAATGGAAAAGGAAGTCCAAAAGCTTACTGAAGAAAAATCTTACTTAAAAATTACAATGGAGCAATTGGAAGCTAGTGACAATTTGAGAAATCAAGGCACTGTAACACTAATACAAAAGAATGAAAAAATGAAGAGAATGTGAAATATCTCATTGGAAAGACAACTGACCAGGAAAATAGATCCAGGAGAGAGACCTTAAAAATTATTGGACTACCTGAAAGCCATGATCAAAAAAAGAGCCTAGACATCATCTTTCAAGAAATTATCAAGGAAAACTGTCCTGATATTTTAGATACAGAGGGCCAAATAAAAATTGAAAGAATTCACTGATCACCTCTTGAAAGAGATCCCCAAAGGAAAACTCCTAGGAATATTGTAGCCAAATTCCAGAATTCCCAGGCCAAGAAAATATTGCAGGAAGTCAAAAAGAAACAATTCAAGTATTGTGGAAACACAATCAGGATAACACAAGATTTAGCAGCTTCTACATTAAGGGTCTGGAGGGCATGGAGCATGATATTCCAGAGGGAAAAGGAGATAGAACTGCAATCAAGTATATCAGCAAAACTGGGTATAATTCTTCGGGGGAAAAATGATCATTCAATGAAATAGGGTACTTTCAAGCATTCCTGAGGAAAAGATCAGAGCTGAATAGAAAATTTGACTTTCAAATACAAGATTCAAATAAAACATGGAAGAGATAAACAGGAAAGAGAAATCATAAGAGACTTATTAAGGTTGAACTGTTTACATTCCTTCAGGGAAAGATGATATTTGTAACTCATGAGTCCTTTGTCAGTATTAAGGTAGTGGGAGGGGAAAAAATTATATGTATGCATAGATAAATAGAGGGCACAAGGTGAGTTCAAAGTGAAGGGGTGATATCTGGAAAATAAAATTAAGGAGTGAGAGAGGATTATACTGGGAGAAGGAGAAAGGACAAAGTAGAATGGAGTAAATTATGTCACATGAAACAGACAAGAAAAGGCTTTTACAATGGAAGGGAAATGGGGGAAGGTGAGAGGGAATGAGTGAATCTTATTCTCATAGGATTTGCCTTAAGGAGGGAATAACATACACAATGGGGTATAGAAATCTATCTTACCCTACAGGAAAATAAGGGGGGAAGGGGACAAGAGATC